>NW_026692304.1:0-88993 GCF_021218885.2 Marmota monax | reverse complement strand
CATAAGGATTATAGTAACCTTAGGGTAATGAATAGGGTCAGAGCTAGGGTTAGGGCTAGGGTTAAAGTTAGAATTAGGTCTAGGATTAGGCGTAAGGTTATGGTTAGGGATAGGGTTATTTTTAGAGTTATGTTTAGGGTTAAAGCTTAGGTAGGGCTTAGATTAGGGCTAGCTTTTGTAATAGGTTAGAGCTATGGCTAATATAAGAAGTATTATAATGAATTAGGACTAGTTTAATGGTTAATGCTAGGGCTAGGTGTAGTTTTAGGGTTAGTTAGGGTTAGGGTGAAGTTTAGAGCTAGATTCCGTGTTAGTGTCAGGGCCAGTGTTTGCATGGGGTAAGGATTAGGGTTAAAGCCAGAATTAGGACTAGAGTTAGGTCTAGAGGTAGGGTTAGTGTTTGGGTTAGGTTAAGAGTTATTGTTAAGGCTAGTTCTAGTTTGTCTTTAGGTCTAGAGCTATAGTTATAACTAGAATTAGGTTTAGGTCTAAGGCTAGTATTAGGGTAAGGTTTAGGCATAAGTTTACCAGTAGGGCTAGTGTTAGGTTTTGGTTTCGGTTTAGGTTTAGATTTAGACCTAAGATTAGTGTTAGGGTAATAATACTGGTCAGGGATATGGTTAGGGTTGGGTTATGGTTAATTCTAGAATGAAGACTAAATTTAGGACTAGTTATAGAGTTACAGTTTTGGTTAGGCTTAGGATTAGTGGTAAGAATACGGTTAGCATTAGAGTGAGGGTTTGGTTTAGGGTAAGGAAAAGTTTAGAGCTAGG
The DNA here is from genome assembly GCF_021218885.2 of Marmota monax. Taxonomy (NCBI): domain Eukaryota; kingdom Metazoa; phylum Chordata; class Mammalia; order Rodentia; family Sciuridae; genus Marmota; species Marmota monax. The sequence continues at coordinate 88,220 of NW_026692304.1, read as the reverse complement.
GTTAGTACCAGTGTTATGTTTAGGTTTAGGGTTAAAGCTCGTGTTAGGGCTTTGACTTGGGCTGGTTTTGTATTAGGGTTAGGGCTAGTGTTATGGTTATGGCTATTGTAAGAATTAGAGTTACAATTAGGGCTAGGTCTAGTGTTAGGGTTAGGTTTAAAGTTAGAGTGATATTTAGAGCTAGGTATAGTGTTTGGATATGAGTCAGGGTCATGGTTTTGTTTAGGGTTAGAGTTACGTTTCAAATTAGGAATAGGGTTAGGGCTGGTGTATGGTTAGGATTTGATCTAGGGTAAGGGTTAGTGTTAGCGGTGTGGCTCAGTATTGTTTTAGGGCTAGGACTAGGGGTACAGCTAATTTTAGCATTAGCATTAGGGTTAGAGCTATTTTCAGGTTTAGGCTGAGGCATCAGGTTATGGTTAGTTTTAGAGATAGGATTCAATCTAGAGGTAGAACTAGAGCTAAAGATAGTGCAAGGGTTATGATTAGTTTTAGAGTTTGGGTTAGGTTTAGGGTTAGAAGTAGGGATAGCTCTTGTGTAAGAATTATAGTTAGTCTTAATTACAGTGTTAGGGTTAGGGTTAGGAATAGGGCTAAATTAGGGCTAGGACAAGGGTTAGGTTTAGTGTTAGGTTTCGGGCTAGGGTTAGTGTTATTGATAGGGCTAGGGCTATTGTTAGTGTTGGGGTAAGGGTTAGGGATTAAGCTATGGTTAGGGCTGGGGGAGTGTTAGGTTTATTGTTAGGTCTGGCTTATGGTTATGGTTATGGTTATGGTTATGGTTAAGGTTATGGTTGGGGTTAGGGCTAGGGTTTTTTATTAAGGTTAGGGTTAGTTTTAGAATAATGTATTGGATTAGATGAAAGATATAGTTTAGGGTTAAGTTTAAGTTATGGTTAAATCTAGGTTTATGGATAGGTTTAGTTTTGATTTATGGTAAGGGTTACAGTTAAGTTTATGGCAAGGTTTAGGTTTAGGGTTAGGTCGAGGTTTAGGTTTGTGATTAGGGTTAGAGATAGGGTTAGGTTTAGGGCTAGGGTTATTATTGGGGTTAGGGTTAGGGTTAGGATAATGTTAGGTTAGAGCTAGGGTTAGTACAAGGGTTAAGGTTAGGATTAGGGCTAAGGTTAGGTTTAGATTTAGGAATAGGTCTAGGGTTATGTTTAGGCTAAGGGTTATGTTTTGAGCTAGGTTTATGTGTAAGGCAAGGGTTAGGGTTAGGGCCACATTTAGGATTATGGTTATACTTAGGGTAGGCTTAAGCCTCAGATTAGGGCTAGGTTTTGTGTTAGGTTTTGGCCCAGGTTTAAGGCTATGTGTAATGTAAGATATATGTTTTGATTAGAGCTAGTTTTAGGGTTAGAGTTATGGCTATGCCTAGTGTTATGTTTAGGTTTTGGGTTAGGTTCAAGTATAGAGCTAGGTTTAGTGTTAGTATTAGGGTCAGTGTTCAGGTTAGAGTTAGGTTTATGGTGAAAGCCAGAATTAGGACTAGAGTTAGGTCTAAGGATAGGGTTAATGTTTGCTTTAGGTTAAGGATTATGTTAGGGCTAGGACTCAGCGTTTTTTTAGGTCTAGGTCTGGAGTTATGGCTATATTTCAGATTAGGCTTAGGTCCAGGGTTAGTGTTAGGGTTAGGTTTAGGTATAAGTTTACTGGTAGGGCTAGTTTTAGGGTTTGTTTTAGGGTTAGGCTCAGATTTAGACTGAGAGTTTGTGTTAGGGTAAGGATTTGAATTAGGGTTAGAGCTAGAATGAGGGCTAGATTTAGGACTAGTAATATGGTTAGGGTTTGGATTAGGCTATGGATTAGGATTAGGAATAAGATTAGCATTATGGATAGTGTTTGGCTTAGGGTAAGTGATAGAGTTAGGGCTGGGTTTAGGGCTCGAGTTAGCCTTAGGGTTAGGGCTAACGTTAGGTTTAGGTTTAGGTTTATTTCTAGTGTTAGGGCTCAGATTAGCACTAGTTTTTCTGTTAGGTGTAGGGCTAGGGTTAGGGCTATGGCTAATTTAAGATCTATGGTTATGATTAGAGTTAGTATTTGTTCTGGATCTAGTGTTAGCATTTTATTTAGGGTTAGTGTGATATTTAGAACTAAGATTAGTGTTAGAATATAAGTCAAGGTCAGGTTTAATTTTAGGACTAGGACATGAATTAGATTTAGAAGGTTATGGCTAGGTTTAGGGATAGGGTTTGGTTTACGTTAACATTTAGGGTTAGGACAATGGCTCGGTTTTGTTTAAGGGATAAGGCTAGGGTCACGGATAGTTTTAGGATTAGCGATAGTGTTAGGTCTAGTGGTAGGTTGAGGATTAGGCTTAGGGTTGGGGTCAAATGTAGAGTCATGGTTAGATCTAGGGTAGGGTCTAGGGCTAGGGTTAGGGCTAATGTTAAGGCTTCTGTTAAGTTCATTGTAATGGATAGGGTTAGAACTAGAAATAGGGCTGGGGATAGATAGAGTTAGTCTTAGGCCAAGGTTAGGGGTAGAGTTAGGTTTAGGGCTAAATTAGGGCTAGGATTAGTGCTAGGGTTAGTGTTAGGGTTAGGCCTATGGTTAGTGCTAGAGATATGGTTAGTGTTAGGGTTAGGGTTAGTGATAGGGTTAGGCGAAAGGATGGGGTTATACCTAAATTCAGGTATAGGGTGAGGGTTAAAATTAGACATAGTGCTAGAGTTATGGTTTGGGTTATGATTAAGGCTAGGTATAGGCCTAAGTTTAGGTCTAGTGTTTGTGTCAGGGTGAGGGCTAGGATTAGTGCTTGGGTTAATGTCAAGTCTGAATTTATGGTTATGATTAATTTTAGGGTTAGTTTATGGCTAGGTCTAGTGTAAGGTTTAGGTTTAGGTTAAGGGTCAGTTTTAAAGCTAGGTGTTTTCTTAGAGTCAGGGTTCGAGTAGTGTTTGGTTTAGGTTAAGATTCAGGGTTAAGGCATGAATTAGCATTAGGGATAGGGTTAGGGTAATTGATAGGGTTAAGTTTAGGGTTCAGGTAATGAATAGGGTTAGTGTTACCAATAGTGTTAGTTTTAGGCGTAGGGTTAGCATTTGGGTTATGCTTATCTTTTAATTAATGGATAGGAATAGAGGAAAGTTAGGGCTGATTTTATGGTTATAATTAGGACTAGGGTTAGGGTTAGGCCTCGGGTTAGTGTCAGGGTTAGTTTTGGGGTAAGTGTTAGCGTTTCAGCTAAGATTAGGGCTAGCATGAGGGTTAGGGTTAGAGTGAGGGCTAATGTTAGGGTTAGGGTTAGGGTTATGTTTAGATTAGGGTTAGATTTAGAGCTAGAATTAGGGTTAGGGCAAGGGTTAGGGTTAGTATTAGTTCTAGGCTTCTGGTTGGGGTTACAATAAGGGCTAGGTTTAGGGCTAGGATAAGGGCTACATTTGTGTAAGATTTATGGCTAGCATTAGGGATATGGGTAATGTAAGAGGTAGGGATATGTTTATGGCTAGTTTTAGGGTTAGGGTTATGGATAAGTCTAGTGTTCTAGTTAGGATTTGGGTTAGGATAAGATAAAAAGCTAGGGTTTGTTTTAGGGTAACTCTCATTGTTGGGTAAGGGACCAGCATTGGGTAAAGGGATAGAGTTAGTCTTTAAGTTAGGTAAACGGTTATTAGGAATAGTGCTAGGTTTTTTCTTTAGGGCTAAGTCTAGATTTATGACTCTATTTAGGATTAGGTTTGTTCTAGTGCTAGTGTTACTGTTAGGTTTAGGTATAAGTTTACCAGTAGGGGTAGGATTAGGGTTCACTACAGGGTGTCATGTTTAGACCTAGTGTTATTGTTTGGGTCAGAATAAGCGTCAGGGTTAGAGTTAAGGTTAGATCTAGAATGAGTGCTAGGGGAGGACTAGTAAAAGAGAGAGGGTTTGAGGTAGGCTAAGGATTATGGTTAGGACTAGGGTAGAATTAGGGTGAGGATTTGGCTTAGGGTAAGGTTTAGGGTTAGAGGTAGAGTTAGGGTTAGCATTAGGGTTAGGGTTAGGGTTAGGGTTAAACCCAGGTTTAGGGCTCAGAATGGGGCTAGGATTTATGTTAGCTTTAGGGCTACAGCTAATGAAAGAACTAGGTTCTGTTTAGGGCTAGTTCTAGGGTTAGTGTTAGGTCAATGTTTAGAGCTAGTGTTACTTTTGGGTCCGAGTAAGGGTCAGGGTTACTTCTAGGGTTAGAGTTGGGATTCAAATTAGGACTACGTTTAGGGCTGTGTGTATGGTTAGTGTTTGGTTTAGGTTAAGGGTTGGGTTAGAGTTATGGCTCAATTTTGTTTTAGGGCTAGGGTAGTGTTAGGGCTAGTTTTCTAATTATCATTTGGGTTAGGGCTAATTTTCGAGTGAGCTTTAGGTTAAAGGTTAGGGTTAGATCCAGGTTTGTGGCTAGGGTGAAGGTTAGGGCTAGGCTTGGGGCTAGGGATATGGATAGGTTTGGGGTCATGGTAACGAATAGGTTTAGAACTGGGGATAGGAATAGGGCAAGAGTTAGAGTTAGTCTTAGGGCTAGGCATAGTGTTAGGTTTAGGGTTAGGGCTAAATTAGGGCTAGATTAGAGCTATGGTTAGTGGTAGGTTTAGGCCTAGGTTTAGGGCTAGGTTTAGGGTTAGCATTAGGGTTAGGGTAAGGTATGATGTTACATCTACATTTAGGGCTGGGGCAAAGCATAACATTAGGGTTAGGGCTAGGGTTAATGTTAGTGTTAGGATTAAGGCTAGGCTTAGGGATAGGATTAGGGCTAGGATTTGTATTAGGGTTAGGGCTAGGATTAGGGATATGGCTAATGTCAGGTGTAGGGTTATGGTTAGGGATAGTTTTAGAATAAAGATTATGGCCAAGTCTACTGTAATTGTTAGGTTGAAGTTTAAGGTCCGGTTTACAGATGGGGTATTAATAGGTTCAGAGTCAGGGTTAGGATATGTGTTAGGTTAAGGATTAGGCTTAGGGCTCAAATTAACATTAGGGATAGTTTTAGGTTTAAGGTTAGAATTAGAGTTATGGATAGGTTTAGGGTTAGGGATAGGGTTAGATTTAGGCCTAGGGATAGAATTCAGTTTGGGTTTTGGTTAGGGTAATAGTTTGGATTAGAGCTACAGCTAGGACTAGGGTTATGGTTAGGATAGGGCTTTGGTTAGGGTTATTCCTAGGGTTAGTATTTGGTTAGTTTTATGCTTAGGTTAATGGATAATATTAAAGCTAGGGATACGGATAGGATTATGGTTAGGATTAGGGCTATGGTTTGGGTTAGATTTCAGGTTAGGACAAGGTTTAGGTTTAGTTAGATTTAGGTTTTATTTAGGTTCAGGTTAGTTAGATTTAGGTTGAGTGTTAGGGCTAGGTTAGGTGTAGGTTTTGAGTTAGTTTAGGGCTATTTAGGACTAGGTCTATTGTTAGAACAAGGGTTATGATAATTCTATTGTTAATTTTAGCATTATGTCTAAATCAAGTGTGTAGATTAGGTTTAGGTTTAGGGTGATGATTAGACATAGGGTTCGTGTTACCATTAGAGTCAAAATCAGTGTTATTGATCAGAGTTAGGGATAGACTCAAATTAGGTCTAGGGTTAAGGATAGGTGTAGGGTTAGGATTTGTGTAAGTGTTAGAGTAAGAATTAGTGATAGGTCTAATGTCAAGTCTAGGATTATGGTTTGGTTAGGGTTAGAGTTAGGGCTTTGTCACAGTTTTGTTTTACAGCTAGGGCTACTTTTAGGATTAGTGTTGGTGCTAGTGGTATGGTGAGGTTTAGGCTTAGGTTTACTCTTATGGTTAGATCTAGGTTTAGGGCTATGGCTAGGTTTAGGACTAAGGTCAGAGCTAGTTATTAACAGATAGAGTTAGAACTAGAAATTGGGCTAGGACAAGAGTTAGAATTATTCTTAGGGCTAGGATTAGGGTTAGGTTTAGGGTGAGGGCTAAATTAGTGCTAGATTTATAGCTAGGATTATTGTTATGGTTAGGCCTAGGGTTAGGGTTAGGGTTAGGGGAAGGAATGAAGTTATTGCTAGGTTTAGGGCTAGAGCGAGGGTTAGAACTAGGGTTAGATTTAGGGTTAGGATTAAGGCTATGTTTAGTGTTAGGATGAGGGTTTCTGTTAGAGATGGGGCTAGGATTAGGGATAGGGTTAATGTCAGTTCTAGCTATATGATTAGTGTTAGTTTTAGGTTTAGGTTACGGCTAGGTCTAGTGTAAGGGTTAGGTTTGGGTAAGAGTCAGGTTTAAAGCTAGGTGTATTATTAGGGCCAGGTTCTGGGTAGGGTTTGGTGTAGGTTAAGTTTTAGGGTTAAGGATTGAATCAGCTTTAGGGTTAGGGTTACGAATAGGGTAATGGATAGAATTAGGTTTATGGTTCCTGTTAGTTATAGAGTAATAGATAGGGTTAATGTTAGTGATAGGGTTATTGTTATGCATAGGGATATCATTTGGATTAGGCTTATCTTTAGGGTAATGGATAGGGTTAGAGCTTAGGTTAGGGCTAGGGTTAATGTTAGGTTTAGGTTTAGGTTTAGGGTTAGGCCTAGGGTTAATGTTAGGTTTAGTTTTAGGGTAAGTGTAGGCATTTGAGCTAGGGTTAGGGCTAGGGCAAGGGTTAGGTTTTGAGTCATGGCTAGGGTTTGGTTTAGGGTTAGGGTTATCTTTAGGCTAAGGATTAGAGTTTGAGCTAGGGCTAAGGCTAGGATGAGGGTTAGGTCTAAGTTTATGGTTGCAGTTATGATTAGGGCTAGGTTTAGGGCTAGGATAAAGGCTAGGTATTGTGTGATGTTTAAGGCTAATGTTAGGGCTATGGGTAATGTAAGAGCTAGGGATATGTTTATGGCTAGTGTTAGGTTCAGGGTTATGGATAAGTCTATGTTAGTGTTAGGTTTTGGTTTAGGATAGGGTTTAGAGCTAGGGTTTCCATTAGGTTAATGGTCATTGTTGGGTTAGGATTAGTTTTATGGTTTAGGCCACAATCAGGACTAGCATTTGGTCTAGTGATAGGTTCAGTATTTACGTTAGGTTAAAGATTATTGTTATGGCTAGTGCTAGGTTTTTAGGACTTAGGCTAGATTATGACTCTATTTAGGATTAGGTTTGGTCTAGTGCTAGTGGTACTGTTAGGTTTAAGTATAGTTTTATCTGAAAGGGTAGGGTTAGAGTTCACTTTATGGTTAGGGTCAGGTTTAGATCTAGGGTTAGTGTTAGGATCAGAATAAGGGTCAGCATTAGGATTAGGGTTAAAGCAAGAATGAGGGTTAGGTTTAGTACTAGTAATATGGTTGGGGTTTGGGGTAGGCTAAGGATTAAGATTAAGACTAGAGTAACATTAGGGAGAGGGTTTGGTTTAGTATAAGGGATAAGGTTACAGGTAGGGTTAGGGTTAGGGTTAGAGTAAGGGCTAGAATTAGGCTAGGATTTGTGTCAGCATTAGGGCTATGGCTAATGAGAGAACTAGTTTTCTGATTAGGGCTAGTTCTAGGGTTAGTGTTGGGCAATGTTTAGTGCTAGGGGTACTGTTATGGTGCCAGTCAGGGTCAGGGTTATTTCTATGGTTAGGGTTAGGACCCAAATTAGGGGTAAGTTTAGGCATAGGTGTAAGGTTAATGTTTGGTTTAGGTTAACAATTAGGGTTAGGATTATGGCTGTTTTTTTTTTTTTTTAGGCCTAGGGTAGGGTTAGAGCTAATTTTCCAATTAGCATTAAGTTTAGGGCTAGTGTTAGAGTGAGGTTTGGATTAAGTTTAGGGTTTACAACCAGGTTTAGGGCTTGGATGGTGGTTAGAGTTTTATTATTCCAATAAAATAGAAGATAGTGAAGATATCGATAAATTTCTTAAGTCATATGATCTTCCCAGATTGAGTCAGGAAGACACACACAATTTTAACAGACCAATAACAAAGGAAGATATAGAAGAAACCATCAAAAAACTACCAACCAAGAAACCCTTGGACCGGATGGGTATACAGCGGAGTTTTACAAAACCTCCAAAGAAGAATTAATACCAATACTTTTCAAGCTATTTCAAGAAATATAAAAAGAAGGAGCTCTTCCAAATTCATTCTATGAGGCCAACATCACTCTAATCGCGAAACCAGACAAAGACACTACCAAGAAAGAAAACTACAGACCAATATCTCTAATGAACTTAGATGCAAAAAATTCTCAATAAAATCCTGGCAAATCAAATACAAAAGCATATCAAAAAAAATGTGCACCATGATCAAGTAGGATTCATCCCTGGGATGCAAGGCTGGTTCAATAAATGTTATTCACCTCATCAATAGACTTAAAGATAAGAATCATATGATCATCTCGATAGATGCAGAAAAAGCATTCGCCAAAGTACAGCATCCCTTTATGTTCAAAACACTAGAAAAACTAGGGATAACAGGAACTTACCTCAACTTTGTAAAAGATATATATATATATATATATATATATATATATATATATATATATATATATATATATATATATATATATATATGCTAAGCTTCAGGCTAGCATCATTCTAAATGGAGAAAAACCGAAGGCATTCCCTCTAAAATCTGGAACAGATAGGGATGCCCTCTCTCACCAGTTCTATTCAATTTAGTTCTTGAAATACTAGCCAGAGCAATTAGACAAAAGAAATTAAAGGCATAAAAATAGGAAAAGAAAAACTTAAATTATCACTATTTGAGGATGATATGATAATATATCTAACAGACACAAAAGGGTCTACAAAGAAACTGCTAGAGTTAATAAATGAATTCAGCAAAGTGGCAGGATATAAAATCAACATGCATAAATCAAAGGCATTCCTGTATATCAGCAACAAAACTTCTGAAATGGAGATCAGGAAAACCACTCCATTCACAATATCCTCAAAAAAAAATAAAATACTTGGGAATCAACCTAACAAAAGAGGTGAAAGATTTATACAATGAAAACTACAGAACCCTAAAGAGAGAGATAGAAGATCTTAGAAGATGGAAAAATGTACCCTGTTCATGGATAGGCAGAACTAACATCATTAAAATGGCGATATTACCCAAAGTTCTCTACAGGTTTAATGCGATGCCAATCAAAATCCCAACAGCATTTCTAGTAGAAATAGATAAAGCAATCATGAAATTCATATGGAAAAACAAAAGACCCAGAATAGCAAAAGCAATTCTAAGCAGGAAGTGTGAATCAGGTGATATAGCGATACCAGATTTCAAACTGTACTACAGAGCAATAGTAACAAAAACAGCATGGTACTGGTACCAAAACAGGCAGGTGGACGAATGGTACAGAGTAGAGGACACAGAGACCAATCCAAAAATTACAACTTTCTTATATTTGATAAAGAGGCTAAAAGCATGCAATGGAGGAAGGATAGCATCTTCAACTAATGGTGCTGGGAAAACTGGAAATCCATATGCAACAAAATGAAGCTGAAGCCCTTTCTCTCGCCATGCACAAAAGTTAACTCAAAATGGATCAAAGAGCTTGATATCAAATCAGAGACTCTGCACCTGATAGAAGAAAAAGTTGGCTCTGATCTACATATTGTGGGGTCAGTCTCCAAATTCCTTAATAGGATGCCCATAGCCCAAGAGTTAATAACAAGAATAAACAAATGGGACTACTTAAACTAAAAAGTTTTTTTTTTTCCTCAGCAATAGAAACAATAAGAGAAGTAAATAGGAAGCCTACATCCTGGGAATAATCTTTACTCCTCACGCTTCAGATAGTGCCCTAATTTCCAGAATATACAAAGAACTCAAAAAATTAAACAATAAGATATCAAATAACCCAATCAACAAATGGGCCAAGGACCTGAACAGACACTTCATAGAGGAGGACATACAGTCAATCAATAAGTCCATGAAAAAATGCTCACCATCTCTAGCAGTCAGAGAAATGCAAATCAAAACCACCCTAAGATACCATCTCACTCCAGTAAGATTGGCACCCATTACAAAGTCAAACAACAATAAGTCCTGGCGAGGATGTGGGGAAAAGGGTACACTCATACATTGCTGGTGGGACTGCAAATTGGTGCGTCCAATTTGGAAAGCAGTATGGTGATTCCTGGGAAAGTTGGGAATGGAACCATCATTTGACCCAGCTATCGCCCTTCTCGGACTATTCCCTGAGGGCCTTAAAAGAGCGTACTATAGGGATACTGCCACATCAATGATCATAGCAGCACAATTCACAATAGCTAGAATGTGGAACCAACCTAGATGCCCTTCAATAGAATAATGGATAAAAACCATGCGATATATATATACACAATGGAGTATTATGCCGTGCTAAAAAATGACAAAACCATGGAGTTTGCAGGGAACTGGATGGCATTAGAGCAGATTATGCTAAGTGAAGCTAGCCAATCCTTAAAAACCAAATGCCAAATGTCTTCTTTGATTTAAGGAGAGCAACTAAGAACTGAGTAGGGAGGAAGAGCATGAGGAAAAGATTAACATTAAATAGATACGAGTGGTGGGGGGGAAAGGGAGAGAGAAGGGAAATTTTATGGAAATGTTGGGAAACCCTCAATGTTATACGAAATCACACATAAGAGGTTGTGAGGGGAAAATGGGGGGGAAACAAGGGAGAGAACTAAACAACAACAGATGACATAGAGAGGGAAGATGGGAGGGGAGGGGGGGATAGTAGGGGATAGGAAAGGCAGCAGAATACAACAGTCACTAATATGGCATTATGTAAAAATTTGAATGTGTAACTAATGTGATTCTGAAATTTGTATTTGTGGTAAAACTGGGAGTTCATAACTCACTTGAATCAAATGTATGAAAGATGATATGTCATGAGCTTTGTAATGTTTTGAACAACCAATAAAAAAATAATTAAGGTTACTGTTAGTGTTAGGATTAGTGTTAGGATTACGGTTGGGGTTAGGGTTCGTGTTAGAATAAGGGTTAGGGTTAGGATTACTGTTTGGGTTGGAATTAGAGATAGGTTTGTGTTATTGTTAGGTTTAGCATTAGTGTTAGTGTTAATGTTAGTCTTAGGCTTAGGTTAGAGTTAGGGTTAGGTTAAAATAGGATTAGTTTTAGGACTATGATTAGTGTTAAGTTAGTTTTAGTGTTAGTGTTAGGGTTAGGGTTAGGTTAGGGGAATGGTTTGGATTAGGATTATTGGCATGTTAGGGTTAGATTTAGGGTTAGTGTTAGTTTTAAGTTTAGGGTTAGGTTTAGAAATAGGGTTAGAGTTAGTGATAGATTAGGGTTAGGGTTAGGATTTGGTTGAGGTTTAGTGTTAGGGTTAGAGTTAGGGTTAGACTTAAATTTAGGTTTAGGTTTAGACTTAGGGTTAGTGTTAGTGTTAGGGTTAGTGTTAGGGTTAATGTTACAGTTATGGGTAAATTTAGGGTTTTGTTAGGGTTAGTATTAGTGTTTTGGTTAGGTTTAGTGTTAGGTTTACTGTTAGGGTTAGTTTTAGGTTAGGGTAAATGTTAGGTTTAGTGTTAGTGTTCGGGTTAGTGTCAGTGTTAGGGTTAGAATTTGAGTTAAGGTTAGTGTTAACGTTAGTATTAGCACATTGTTTAGGTTTAAGGTTAGGGTTAGTGTTAGAATTAGGGTTAGGGTGCCTGGTGTGGTTAGGGTGAGTGTTAGTGTTAGGGTGAGAGGTCCTTTTAGGGTTAGGGTTAGGGTTAGTGTTAGGTTTAGGGTTAGCATTACGGTGAGTTTTACAGTTAGTATTAGTGTTTTGGTCAGGTTTAGGATTAGGGTTAGCTTTAGTTTTAAGGTTAGGATTAGTGATAGGTTAGGGTAAGGTTTAGGGTTAGTGTTAGTATTAGTGGATAGGGTTAGTGTTAGTGTTTGTGTTAGAGTTAGAGGAAAGTTTAGGGTTAGGTTTAGGTTTGGGGTTATTGTTAGTTTTGCAGTAGGGTTGTGGTTAGTGTAAATGAAGGGCTAGGATTAGGGTGATGTTAGGGTTAGGGTTAGGTTTAAGTTTTTGGTTTATTTTACAGTTAGTGTTAGGGTTAGGTTTAGGATTACAGTTGTGGTTAGGATCAGGGTTAGTGTTAGGGTTAGGGATAGTGTTAGTGTTAGGGTTAAGGGTAGTGTTAGGGTAAGGGTCAGCATTAGGGTAAGGGTTAGGTTTAGGTTTAGGGTTATAATTAGAGTTAGTGTTAGTGTTAGGTTTAGGGTTAGGGTGATTGTTAGGGTTAGAGTTAGTGTTAATGTTAGAATTAGGGTTCAGTTAGGGTTAGGGTTAGGCGTAGGGTTAGGGTTAGTGTTAGGGTTGGGGTTAGGTTTGGGTTTAGGGCTTGTGTTAAGAATAGGGTTAGGGTTAGATTTAGGTTAGTGTTAGTATTTGGCTTAGGGTTCGTGTTAGGGTTAGGCTTAGGTTTAGGGTTAGGGTTAGGGTTAGTGTTAGGGTTACAGTTAGGGTTACATTTAGGGTTATTGTTAGTGTTCGGTTTAGCATGATAATTAAATTTTGGATTAGATTTATGGTTAGGATTATGGTTAGTGTCAGGTTTAGAGTCAGATTTAGTTTTAATGTAAGTGTTAGGATTAAGATTAGTGTTATAGTTAGGATATGGTTAGGTTTAGGGTTAGAATAATGGTTAGTGTTAGGATTCGGGTTAGGGTTAGGGTTAGGTTCACGGGTAGGGGTAGTATTAGGTTTATGTTTAGGGTTAGGTACAGGATTAGGGTTAGGTTTAGGGTAAGGTTTAGGTTTACTCTTAGGGTTAGATTAGAGTTCGTGTTAGAGTTAGGGTTAGGGTTTTGTAAGGGTTAGAGTTAGATTTACAGATAGGGTTAGTTTTAGGTTTAGACTTAGTTTTTGGGTTAAGTTTAGGGTTAGTGTTATGTTTAGAATAAGGGTTGGTTTTAGGATTATGATTAATGTTATGTTAGTGTTAGGATTAGGGTAAGTTTAGGGTTAAAGTTTGTGTTATGGTTAGGGTTAGGTTAGGGTTAGTGTTAGTGTTAGTGTTAGGGTTCGGCTTAGGTTTCGGGTTAGTGTTAGTGTTAAGGTTAGGATTAAGGTAAGGTTTATGGTTAGGGTGAGGGTTATGATTAGAGTTATTGTTACTGTTAGGGTTAGGGTTAGGGTGAGTGTTAGGATTATGGTTAGGGTTAGGTTTAAGGTTACTGTTATTTTTAGCGTTAGTGTTATTGTTAGTGTTATGATTAGGATTAGGATTAGGGTTAGGTTTAGGCTTAAGTTTAGGTTAGGGTTATATGAGTTAGGGTTAGGGTTAGGGTATGGGTTAGTGTTAAGTTTAGGGTTAGGGTTCGGTTTAGGGTTATGATTAGTGTTAGGGTTAGGATTATGGTTTGTGTTAGGGTTAGGGTTAGGTTTAGGTTTTGTGTTAGTGTTAGGTTTAGGGTTAGTGTTATGGTTAGTATTAAGGTTATTCATAGGGTAAAGTTTAGGTTTGAGCTTTGTTTTAGGGTTAGGGTTAGGTTTATTGTTAGGTTAGTGTTATATTTAGGGTTAGGTTTAAGCTTAGGTTTAGAAATATGGTTAGGGTTAGTGTTAGGGTTAGAATTAGTGTTCGTGTTAGTGTTAAGTTTAGGGTTAGTTTTATGTCAGGTTAAGGGTTATAGTTAGGTTATGCTTAGGGTTAGTGTTTGGATTAGAGTTAGGTTTAGTTTTAGATTTATGGTTAGTGTTAGGGTTAGGGTTAGGGTTAGTGTTAGAGTTAGGGTTTGGTTTAGGTTTAGTTTTAGTTTTAGAATTAGGGTTAGTGTCAGGGTTAAGGTTAGGTTTAGGGTTAGAGCTACAGTTAGGGTTAGGGTTTGTGTTAAGTTTATGGTTAGGGTTCATTTTTGATTTAGGATTAGGGTTTGTTTTAGGGTTATATTGAGGGTTAGGGTTAGAATTTTGGTTAGGGTTAGTGTTAGGAATGGGGTTTGTGTAAGGGTTAGTGTTGGGTTTAGGCTTAGTGTTAAGGTTAAGATTCGGGTTAGGGTTAAGGTTAGGGTAAGGGTGAGTTTTAAGGTTAGTGTTAGAGTTAGGGTTATGGTTAGGATATATGGTTATGGTAAAGATTAGTTTTAGGTTTAGGGTTAGGTTTAGGGTACAGTTAGGGTTATGGTTAGGGTTAGTGTTAGGGATAGGACTAGGTTTAGGTATAGGTTTAGTGTTAGGGTTAGTGTTAGTGTTAGTTTTAGGGTCAGATTTATGGTTCATATAAAGGTTAGGTTTAGTTAGTGTTAAGGTTAGGGATATTGTTACGGTTACGGTTAGTGTTAGGTTAGTGTTAGGTTTAATATTAGTTTAAGGGTTAGGGTTAGGTTTATGGTTGTGTTTACAGTTAGGGTTCAAGTTAACATTAGGGTTAGGGTTAGTGTTAGGGTTAGAGTTATGTTTAAGGTTACGTTTAGTGTTAGTGTTTGGGATGGGGTTAGGAATATTGTTAGCTTTAGGTAAAGGTTTAAGGTTAATTTAAGGGTTAGGGCTAGGGTTAGGTGTAGGGTTAGTGTTACGAATAGGGTTAATGTTATGATTAGGGTCAGTGTTAGGTTTAGGGTTAGGGTCATGATTAGGGTGCGTTTTAGATTTAGTGTTAGTGTTATTGTTCAGGTTAGAGTTACGGTCACTTTTAGAGTTAGAGTTAGTGATTGGGTTAGTGTTAGGATTAGTGTTATAGTGAAGGATATGGTTTGTGTTAGGGTAAGTTATAGGGTTAGTGTTTGTGTTAGGTTTAGATATAAGGTAAAGTTTAAGGTTATGGTTAGGGTTAGGGTTAGAGTGAGACTTAGGGTTAGGTTTAGACTTATGGTTAGGATAATGCATAGGTTAGGGTTATGCATAGGTTAGGGTTAGTGTTAGAGTTATGGATAGGGTTAAGTTTAGGGTTAGTGTTAGGATTCACGTTAGAGATTGGGTTGGGATTAGTGATAGGGTTGGGGTTGGGGTTAGGGTTTGTGTTAGGATTAGGGTTCAGTTTAGCTTTAAGGTTAGTGTCAAGGTTAGGTTTAGGGTTTGTGTTAGAGTTTGTGTTAGGGGTATGGTTTGGGTTAGGGTTAGGTTTAGGTTTGGCTTAGGATTAGGGTTAGGTTTAGGTTTATTGTTAGGGTTATATTAAGGTTTAGGGTTAGTCTTAGGGTTAAGGTTAGGTTTTATGTTAGGGTCAGATTTGTGGTTAGGGTTTTTTTTAGATTTAGAGTTAGGGTTAAGGTCTGTGGTAGGGTTAGGTTTAGGGTTAGTGTTGGGTTTAGTTTAAGGTTTAGGGATACTTTTAGGGTTAGGATTTGAGTTAAGTTATTATTAGGGTTAGTTATTTAGGGTTGGGATTCGAGGTTGTGTTAGTTTTAGGTTTAGGTTTAGTGTTAGTGTTAGGTTTAGGATTAGGTTTAGGGTTTGTGTTAGGGTTAGGGTTAGGGTTAAATTTAGGGTTAGAGTTAGGGTTGGGTGGGGCTTAGGTTAGTGTTTGGGTTAGGGTTAATGTTAGATTTTGTGTTAGGGTTAGGTTTAGGCTTAGGGTTAGGGTTAGTGTTAGGGTGTGGGTTAGTTTTATAATTAGTATTAGGATTAGGTTTAGTGTTATGGTTAGTGTTAAGGTTAGGATTAGAGTTAAGGTTACACTTACTGTTTGAGTTTGGTTTATATTTAGGTTTAGGGTTAGTGTTAGTGTTTGAAATAGGGTTAGTATTAGGTTTAGCGTTAGGTTTAGGAAGCGGGTTAGGGTTTTGGTTTGGGTGATAATTAGGGTTAGGGTTAGGTAAGGGTTAATGTTAGGGTTAGGTTATATTTAGGGTTATAGTTTGGGTTAGGGTTTGTGTGAGAATTAGGGTTAGGGTCTGAGGTTGGGTTACATTTGGTTAGGATGTGGGTTAGGGTTAAAATTTGGTTAGTGTTAGGAATAGGGTTTTTGTTATGTTTATGGTTAGGGTTATGTTTAGGTAAGGGTTAAGTTTAGGGTTAGATTTATGGTTAGAATTAGGGTTAGGTTTAAAGTTCATGTTAAAGTTAGTCTTATGGTTAGTTGTAGCATTAGGGTTAGTGTTAGTATTAATGATAACGTTAGGATTATCGTTTGTGATAAGTTTAGGTTTATTTTTAGGATTTGTGTTAGGGTTAGGGTTAGGGATAGTTTTATGGTTAGTATTAGGTTTAGAGTGAGGCTTACGGTTCGTTTTAGGGTTTCGGTTAGAGTTAGGCTTAGTTTTAGGTTTAGGGATAGTGTTAGATTTAGGGATAGGTTTAGTGTTAGTGCTAGGCCTAGTGCTAAGGTTAGGGTTACTGTTATGGTTATGGTTAGGGTTATTATTAGGGTTAGTTTTAGAGTTTAAATTAGGGTTAACCCTAACCCTAAAACAAACCCTAACCCTAACCCAAACCCGAATCATAACCATAACCAAAAGCCTAACCCTATCTAAAACCCTAAAAAAAACCCTAATCCTAAATCTAACCTTAATCCTAGCACTAGTTTTAACCCTAATATAAACCCTAACACTATCCCTAACACTATCTCTAACCTTAAGCATAAACAAAACCCTAACCTTAACACTGACGATAAAAACAAACCTAACCCTAACCTTAACACTAAACCTACACCTAACCTTTACCAAAATCGTAAAACTTACCCTAAAGCAAACACTTTTTCTAAACTGAAACCGAAACCTAACACTAACCCTAACACTAAACCTAAGCATAACCATAACCCTAACACAAAAACTAACACTAACCCTATCCCTAACCCTAACACTATCCCTAAACCTAAACCTAATACTAACAATAACTCTAAACCAAAACTGAACCATAACACTATCTTTATGCTATTTCTAACCCTAAACCTAACCCTAAAAATAACCCTAACCCTAACCCAAACCTTCACCTTAAACCTAACTCAAAATCTAGCACAATTCCTAAACCTATAACTAACTGTAATCCTAACCCTAACCCTAACCTAACCTTAACCCTAAAACTAAAAATAACTTTAACCCTAAGAGTAACCCTAACCCTTACATTAACACTAACCTTTATCCTTACCCTAAATCTGACCCTACAACAAACCCTACCCATATCCATAACCATAACCCTAACCTAAACCTAACCCTAAACCAAAATCTAACCCAAATCCTAACCATAATGGAAACACTAAACCTTTTTGAATCACTAACACAAACCCTAATACTAAATGTAATTTAATCCTAACACTAATTCTAACCCTAATTTAAACCCTAAAACTAACCCTAACCCTAACTGAAACACTAACCCTAAACCTATCCATAACCCTAAACCTAATCCTAACATTAACCCTAATGCTAATGCTAACACTAACCCTAATGCTAACCTGAACACTAACAAAAATCCTAACCCTTACTATAACCTTATAACTAAACCTTACCCAATGCCGAACCTGATCCTTAACCCTAACAATAACCCTAACCCTAACACTAACCACAACCCTTACTCCAACATTAACCCTAAAAATAACCTAACACTAACACTAAACCTAACCCTAAAACTAACCCTAACCCTAACCTTAACTCGAAACCTAACCATAACAATAAACCTCACCCTAACCCTAACACTCAGCCTTACCCTAACCATAAACCTAACACTAAACCTAACCCTAACCCTAACATTAACCCAAACCCTAATCCTAAATTTAATTCTAACCCTAACCCTAACCGTAAGCCTAAATCTAACGCTAATACTAAACTTAACACAAACCCTAACCCTAAATCTCACCCGAAACCTAACACAAAACCTAAACCTAACCCTAAACCTAATTCTATCTCTATCCCTAACTCTAACCCTAACTGTAACCCTTACCCTAATCCTAACCCTAATTCTAACCCTAACCCTAAAACTTACCTTAATCCTAAACCTAATCCAAAGCCTAACAGACCCTCAACCTAACGCTAATACTAACCGTAACACAAACCCTAACCCTAAACCTAACCCTAAACCTAACCCTAACCCTAATTCTATCTCTAACCATAACTCTAACCCTAACTGTAACCCTTACCCTAATCCTAACCCTAATTCTAACCCTAACCATACAACTTGCCTTAATCCTAAACCTAATCCTAAGCCTAACACACACCTTCAACCTAACCCTAAATATAATCCTAACACAAACCC
The DNA here is from genome assembly GCF_021218885.2 of Marmota monax. Lineage (NCBI taxonomy): Eukaryota > Metazoa > Chordata > Mammalia > Rodentia > Sciuridae > Marmota > Marmota monax. The sequence continues at coordinate 70,202 of NW_026692304.1, read as the reverse complement.
TTACCCCAAAACCTAACCGTAAACTAAATCTAACCCTAAGCCTAACCCTAACCCTAACTCTAACCTTAACCATAACACTAACTCTATCCATTACAGTGACCCTAACACTAACCCAAAATCTAACCCTAGCCATAACCCTAACCCTAAAACAAACCCTAACCCAAACCATAACCCTAAACATAACCTATCCCTAACCCTAACTCTTACCTAAACCTAACACTAAACAAAACCCTATTACTATCAATAACACTATCCCTAACCCGAATTCTAACACAAACCCTATCCCCAACCCTAACACTATCACTAACCCTAAACCTAAACTCAACCCTAAACCTAACACTAACTCTAACCCTAAATCTAAACTTAATCTTATTCATAAACCTAAACATAATTTTAAACCTAATCCTATTTCAACCCTGAAACCTAACCCTGAACCTAACACAAACCCTAATCCTAACCCTAACCTTAAACTTTACACTAACCCTAAATCTAACCAGAATCCTAAATCTAAACCTACTCCTGTACATAACCCTAACCCTAAATCTAAACCTAACACAATCCTTTAACCTAAACCTAAACCTACCACAAACCCTAACTCTAACCCTAACACTAACCTTAACACTAACCCTAACCTATCCCTGACTCTTAAAATAACCCTAGCCTTAACCCTAACCTTTACCCTTACACTAACCCTAAAGCTAAACATAACTTTAATCCTAACCCTAACCCAAACCCTAACCCTATCCCTAACCCTAACACTAACCCTAACCCTAATTCTAAGAGTAACGCCAACTGTAACCCTAATCATAATCCTAAAACTAAACTTAAAAATATCCCTAACCCTAATATTATCCCTAACTCTAACTCTAACACTATCACTAACAGATACCCTATCTGTAAATCTAACACTAATCCTAATCCTAACACTAACCATAACCCTAAGAGTAACACCAACCCTAACCCTAATCGTAATCCTAATACTAACCTTAAAAATATCCCTAAACCTAACATTATATCTAAGTATAACTCTAACACTAACACTAACACTTTCCCTATCCCTAAATCTAACACTAACCGTAACACTAACCTAACCCTAAACCTAAGATCTCAGTAATCATAACCCTAACCCTAACACTAAACTTAACCCTAACCCTAACTCTAACACTAAGCCTAAACCTAACCCTAAACCTAACACTAACATGAACACTGACCCTAAACCTAATGATAACCCTATCTGTAACCCTAACACTAACCCTAATTCTATCAGTAACCATAATTCAAACATAACACTAACACTAACCCTAAACCTAACCCTAATCATAATCATAACACTAACACTACCACTAACCCTAACCCTAACCCTAACATACAATCACACAAACCCAAAATCTAAAGTTAATCTTATTAATAAACCTAAACATAACCCTAAACCTAATCCTATAACAACACTGAAACCTAACCCTGAACCTAACACAAACCTTAACCCTAAAATTTACACTAGCCCTAAATCTAACCAGAATCCGAAATCTAAACTTAATCCTGTATATAACTCTAACCCTAAATCTAAACCTAACACAATCCCTTAACCTAACCCTAAATCTAACACAAACCTTAAATCTAACCATAACTCTTAAACTAACCCTAACCTTTACCCTAAATTTTATCCTTACACTAACACTAAATCTAACCATAATCCTAAATATAAACCTAATCCAGTACATAACCCTAACCATAAATCTAAACCTAACACAATCCCTTAATCTAAGCCTAAACCTAACACAAACCCTAACTCTAACCCTAACACTAGCCTTAACACTAACCCTAACCCTGATTCTTATACTAACCCTAATCTTAACCCTAACCTTTACCCTTACACTAACCCTAAAGCTAAACATAACCTTAATCCTAACCCTAACCCTAACCCTATCCCTAACCTTAAGACTAACCCTAACTCTAACCCTAACCCTAAATGCAACTCTTTTCCTATATGTAACCCTAAATCTAACCCTACCCCTAACCCTAACACAAAGCCTAAACCTAACCCTAACTCTAACCTTAACACAAATCCTAAACTTAATCCTAACTGTAACTCTTTCCTGAACCCTAAACCTAACATGAACCCCAACCCTAACACTAACTCTCACCATAACACAAACCTTATACCGAAACATAATCCTAACCCTCACCTCACCCTAACCCTAAACTATCCCTAACCCTAAACCTAACCCAACTCTAACCCTAAAATTAAATTTAACCCTAACTCTAACCCTAAACCTAACACTAAACATAAATCTAAATCTAACCCTAAAACAAATCCTTCCCCTAACCTAACCCTAACCTTAACCTTAATACCATCCTTAACACTAACCCTAAATCTAATTTAAAACTAACCCTTAACACAACCCTAAACCTAACACTAAATCTAAACTTACCCGAACCCTAACCATAACCATAATCCTTATTCTAGCCCAAATCCTTATTGTAACCCTAAACCTAAACCCAAATTAGGGCTAGATTTAGGGCTAGGTGTAGATTTAGTTGTCGCGACCCCTTGCCCGCAAGGAAGATGCAACTCGGGAATCTTCTTTCAGCAGTTTATTCAGGCCCTTGATATTTCTTCTTCTCCCTCTCGGATGCCCCTCCCAGCCTTAATAAAGCATCCCAAGCCCCAATGCAAAGCTGCCGCGTGGAGCTTTCTCACAGGGTGGTGAAAAATCATGTGCCAACTTTCCCAGATAAGAAGTTGTTTGTCACAGACCACAGTGGAGCCAGCGTCATCTTGTAATGGCGACCATAGTCTGCAGAAACGGCAGAAGCGGCTCACCACATTTAGTGTTTGGTTTAGGTTAAGGGTTATGGTTATTGGTCAGTTTTGTTTTAGGGCTGGGGGAGGGTAAGGGCTGTGTTCCAATTAGATTTAGGGTTACGGCTAGTGTTAGGATGAGGTTTATGCTTAAATTTAAGGTTAGATCCAGGTTTAGGGCTAGGGTGAAGGATAGAGCTAGGTTTGGGTCTAGGGATAGGCTAGGGTTTGGGTTATGGTAAGGGATAGGTTTAGAACTAGGGATAGGGCTCTGATGAGAGTTAGAGGTAGTGTTAGGGATAGGGATAGGGATAAGTTTAGGATTGGGCTAAATTAAGGTTAGGATTAGCACTAGGGTTAGTGTTAGTTTTAGGCCTAGGTTTAGGGCTAGTGTTAGGGCTAGCACAATGGTTAGAGTAAGGTATAATGTTACAGCTAGGTTTAGGGCTAGGGCAAGGGATAAAATTAGGGTTAGAGTTAGGATTAAGTTTAGTGTTAGAATAAAGGTTAGGCTTAGAGATAGGATTAGGGCTAGGGTTTGTGATAGGATTAGGGCTAGGATTAGGGCTAGGGCTAATGACAGGTCTAGGGTTAGGGTTAGGGTTAGTTATAGGGTTAGGTATATGGCCAGGTCTATTGTAAGGGTTAGGTTGAGAATTGGGATCAATTCTAGCTTTAAGGCTAGGGTTATTATTATTATTAGTGTCAGAGTCAGAATTAGGGTATTTGTTAGGTTCAGGTTTTGGGTTAGGGCTCAAATTACCCTTAGGGTTAGGGTAATGTATATGGTTAGGTTTAGGATTCAGGTTAGGTTTACGTAATGGATAGGGTCAGGGTTAGGGCTAAATATATGGTTAGGGTTAGGGCTATATTTGGGGTTAGGAAAAGGTTTAGTTTTAGGATTAGGTTAAGTTATATGTTAGAGCTTGGATTAGGGTTATGGTTAGGTTTAAAGCTATGTTATGGCTCAGATTAGGACTAGGTTTTGGGTTATGTTAGGGCTAGGGTAGGACTACGGCTAATGTAAGATCTAGGGTTATGATTAGGGCTGGTTTTAGGGTTAGCAGTAGGTATAGGTCTAGTGTTACAGTCAGGTTAAGGTTTAGGGTGATGATTAGAGATATGGTTAGTGTCAGGGTCAGATTCAGGGTCAATGATACTTTTAGGGTTAGAGATAGGACTCGAAATAGGGCTAGGGTTAAAGCTAGGTATAGAGTTAGGGTCTGTGTTAGGCTTAGGGTAGAAATTAGGGATAGGGATACTCTAATATATATATATATATATATATATATATATATATATATATACACACACACACACACACACACACACACACACACACACACATATATATTCACTGCAAGGATCATTTGATATTTTAAAGTTTCAGTTCATTTTTTCCTATACAGGTAAATGAAAATGGAGCTGGAAATCAAACAGTTTTGGTGCTAGCTGCTTGAAACTTCACACTACATCAATTTTCTCTGGGAAATCTCTGGTTTGTTCTTGTGAAAGTAGGCCTAAGCAGAAGCATGGAAAAACAACTTTAATCTGAGAGTCCTTTAGGAGAAAAGAGGGAAATATGCATGTACTGAAATACTCCATCCACTATTTGGTCAGATTTCTTTGATAGTGCACAACATTCATCCCTTAGCTTGCCCCACTAGGCTGACCACGTTTGGAACTTCTAATGTCAAAGGTCCCATAAAAAAGTTAGGGTTAAGGGAAGGGCTAGGGTTATAGCTAGCTTTAGGGTTAGAGTTAGTTTAATTCAAAATTCTTTGATACTTGGCAGGATTTATCTTTTAGCTATATTTACTCTGTTACCCAGGTTTAGGCCTTCTCAGTTCACATGTTCGCTGTCAGGAACAGTTTGTATTTTAAGATTTCACTTGATTTTGACCGATACAGGTAAGTTAATGAAGTTAAAAATGAAACAGGGTTTGTGCTAGCTGCTTGAAACTTCACACACTCCATCACTTCTCTGTAGGGACTCTGTTTTTTTTTTTTTTCCTTGTGAAAGCAGGCCTAAGCTTAAACATGCAAAAACAACTTTATCTGAGAGCCCTTTAGGAAAAAATGGGGAAATATGCATGTACTGAAATAACTCCCATTATTATTTGGGAAGATTTGTTTGATTGTGCATAGGATTCATCACTTAGCTTGCCACACAAGGCTCCAAAAGTTGGGAATACTAGGATCACTGGTTTTCTAATCACTTAGGGTTAGGGTTAGGATTAGGATTAGGGCTAGGGCGAGGGTTACAGATAATTTTAGGGTGAGAGTTAGTTTTGTTCAAATTTCTTTGATACTGGGCAGGATTCATCTTTTATCTAGCCCTAGTGTGCTCCAAAGTTATGCTCTTCTCAATTAAATGGTTTGCTATCCTGAACACTTTTTATTTTAAGGTTTCACTTCATTTTGACCTATATGGGTAAATGGAAATGGAGATGGGAATCAAACAAAATGCATCCCTTCCCCAAACTTAACATTAAACCTAACATTAAATGTAGCCCTAATCCTAGGCCTAAGGCTAACACTAATCCTAGACTTTTTCCTAGCCTTAATTTAGCCCTAAACCTAACCCTAACCCTATCCCTAATTCTAACTCTAATTCTTGATCTAGCCCTATTCCTCATATAACCCTATCCCTTATCATAACCCAAACACTCGCCCTAACCTTAGCTCTAACACTAGCCATAGCCCTAATTCTAGAATTAACCATAACTCTAAATGTACCCCTAAGCCCTAACACTAGCAATAACACTAACGCTAATCGTAAAACTACCCTGAAATTTAGCCTTAACCCTAAAACAAAACTGATCCATAGTACTAACCCTAACCCTTAACCTAAACCACATCCTAACACTACATTTAGCCCTAAGCCTACACAAATTTCAGTCCTACACCTAACCCTAAAACTAACCCTGACCCTGACTCTGATATTACCATTAACACTAATTCAAACATCACCCTAAATATAAACCTAATTATAAAACTAGACCTAGCCCAAAATAACCCTAAACATAGACCTAATTGAAACCCTAGATCTTACATTAGCTGTATCCCTAACAAGAGCCCTAAGGTAACCCAAAACCTAACCCTAATCCGAGACACAACCCTAGATTTAACCCTAAATCTAACCCTAAACGTAGCCCTAACCCTTACCCTAATCCTAACCATACTTTTAATCCTTCCAATAACCCTACACCTAACCCTAAAAGTAGCCATAAGCATAACCATAAACCTAGCCCTAACCCATAGCTCTAACACTATCCATTACCCTAACCCTAACCATAAACATAATGCTAACCCTCAACCTGACCCTAGAACTATCTATAACCCTAACCTATACATTACCATAAATATAACCTGAACCCTAACTCTAACCATGTCATTACTCTAACTCTAACCTTAACCCTAATGCTAACTTGAACTCTAATCCTAAACCTTAACCTAAACCAAACCCTAATTTTGACCCTGACCATAATAATACCCCTACTTCTAAATGTGACCCTAACCCTCAACCTAACCCTTACACTATACCTAACCATAAATCTACCCCCAAAACTATCCCTAACCATAACCCTCTTCCTGACATTACCCCTAGCCCTAATGGTAGCCCTAAACCCAACACAATCCCTAGCTCTCACCCTAGGCCTAACACTAGCTTTAATTCTAAGCCCCACAGTTTACCCTATACCTAACCCTAATTTTAACCCTCATCCTAGCTCTAAACCTAGCTGCAACATCATACCTTACCCTAACCATAACCCTACCCCTAACACAAGTTCTAACCCTATCACAAATCATACACAAAACAGTAATCTTAGTGGTAACCCTGGACCTATCACTAATCCTTATCCCAATCAAAACCCTAACCCTATTAATAGTCCTAACTCTAGCCCTCATTCTAGCTCTAAACCTATCCCAAACGCTAACCATAACCCTGAACCTTACTCTGATAATAACACTAACCCTAGGTCTAAACCTGACCCTAGCCCTAGACCAAAACCTAACACTAGCCCTACCAGTAACCTTATACTAAACCCTGACTCAAAACATAACACTAACCCTACCACAAAACATCTCTCTAAAATTAAACCGAACCCTAAAACTAGACTTAGCCCTAATGTAACCCTAAAATTATCCCTAATCATAAGCCTAGTTCTTACATTATCCATACCCCTAACACTAGACCTAAGGAAACCCAAACCTAGCTCTAATCTGAGCCCAAACCCAGGCTTTTACCCTATCTCTAACCCTAAATGCATCTCTAACACTTACCCTAAACCTAACCCTAACTTTAATCCTTAACTAACCCTAAATCTAACCCTAAACCTAGCCCTAGCTCTAACCCTATTCATTACACTAGCCTGAACACAAACCCTAATGCTAACCCTCGGCCTAACCCTAACACATTCTTAACCCTAACCTATCCATTACCCTAAACATAACCCTAACCATAAACCTAACCTAATACAAAATATAGACATAACAATAACCCTAAAACTAGCCCTAGTTGTAACCCTAGTTCTTACATTAGCTGTAGACCTAAAGCTAACACAAAACCTAGTCCTAATCCAAGCCCTAATGCTAGTTTTAACTCTAAATCTAGCCCTAACACTAACCCTTACCCTAAGCCTAGCCCTTACCGTAGCCCTCACCCTAGCGCTAACCCTTTCCTTTACCCTAAGCCAAACTCTAACCCTAAAGCTACCCTAGTCCTAAACCTAATCCTTAGCCTAGATCAAACCCTAATTCTATTACTAGTCCTAACACTAGCCCTCAATCTAGCCCTATCCCTATCCCAAACTCTAACACTAACCCTGACCCTTATTCTGACCCTAACACTAACTGTATGTTTAGACATGACCCTATACCTAAACCGACCCGTAACATTGATGCTACCTGTAACCCTATACCTATACCTAACCCTAACACTAGACCTACACCTACATCTAATCCTTCACCTAGCGATAAATCTAGGCCTAGCCCTAAACAAAAACCTAGCCCTAACCCTAACAATAACCCTTAACCCTAACCCTAGACATAACCCTAGTCCTAATGCTGGACCTAATAATAAACCCGACCCTAACCCTAACACAATCTCTAGCTCAAAACATTTTCCTAACCAAAAACCTAACCCTAAACTAGACCTATCCATATCACTAACGCTAAAAGTAGCCATAACCATAAGCCAAACCATACTTCTAACTCTATCCATTACCCTAACCATAATCCTCACCCTAAATCTAACCCCAGCCCTAACCCTTATCCTGACTCTATCCCTAAACCTCATCCTAGTGCAAATCCTAGCTCAATCCCTAACTCTTAAACCTAACATAACCCTAACACTAACCCTTGGCCTAAATCTAACCCTAACATTAACCCTAGCCCTAATCCTAACCTTAACCCTATTCATAACCCTAGCTCTAACCATAGTAATTACCCTAACCCTAACCCTAATACTGATGTTAACCCTAGCCCTAAACCTAAATCTACCCTAACTCTAACCCTAGACATAGCAATAAACCTAAACTTTGCCATGGACATTACCCTAGCTCAAACCCTAATCATTACCCTAAACCTAACATTACAACTATCCCTAACACTAACCTTAAGCCAAAACCTAATCATAATCTTAACCCTAACCTGACATCAAACCCTATCCAATACCCTAATCCTAATTATAAGCCTAGCCCTAATTCGAACACTAACCTTGACCCTAACTGTAACTATAACCTTGACATAACCCTAAACCTCATATTTGCCCTAGTGCTAACCCTAGCTAAATCCCTAAACTGTACACTAAACCTAAACCTAAAGCTCTCCCTAGGCCAATCCCTAACCCTAAACCTAACTGTAGTCCTAATACTAACCATAACCCTAGCCCTAACCCTAGTTCTAACCCTATCCATTACCCTAAACATAACCCTTATTCTAATGCTCTTCCTAGGCCTAAACCTAAGTCTTCCAGTAACTCTAACCCTATCAATTAACCTACACCTAATCTGAACCGTAATACATGTAACACAAGCAATAAAATTCACACAAAACCTAGTTTTAATTGTAGCCCTAAGTCTCACACTAAGCATAACACTAACCCTGTACCTAGCCCTAACCCTAACCCTAACTCTCATCCTAGCCGTTAACATTACCCTAAACATAACCCTAAACCAGACCCAAATCCTCACCCTAACCCTAACCATAATCCTAACCATAGCTATAGCCCAAACCCTCCTTCTAACTCTAGCAATTACCCTAACCATAACCCAAACCTAATGCTAACCATAGCCCTAATCTTAACACTAACCCTAGAGCCCTGACTGTAACCCTAACACTTGCCCTAGCCCTAATACTAGCTCAATCCCTAACCCTTAAGCATAACCTAACCCCAAAACTAACCAAAGGCCTAACTCTCACCCTAACCCTCGCCCTAATGCTAACCTTAACCCTATCCCTAACCCTAGCTATAACCCTACCCATTATCTAGCCCTAAACTTAACCCTTATGATAACACTAGATCTAAAAATAAACCTACCCTAACCCTATAAATAAAACTAAACCTAGAACTAAGAGTGAACCTAGCTCTAATCATAACCCTAAGCTAGCTCATACCCTAACCCTAACCCTAAACCTAACACTAATGCTAACCTAATCTTAACCCTAACTCTAACCTGACATCTAAACCTATTACCCTAACTCTAATGATAATCCTAGACCTAACCCTAACACTAACCTTCGCATAACCATGACCATAACCCTAGACCAAAACCCAAATAAACCTTAGCTCTAGCACTAAACCTAGCTCAAACCCTAAACCATACTGGAAACCTAATACTGACTCTAACCCTCACCCTCACCCTGACCTAAACCTAACTCTAGCCCTAATCCTAACTTAACCCTAGCCCTAACCCTAGGTCTAACTGCATAAATTACCCTAAAAATAACCATAATGCTAATTTTAACCCTAGGCCTAACCCTAAACCTATCACAAACCAAAACCATATCCATTACCCTAAACCTAACCTGAAACCTAAACCTAACCCTATACATTACCTATACCCTAATTCTAACCTTAATGCTAATTCGAGCCTAAACCTAAACCGTAACCTAACCCAAACCCAAAGCCTGACCCTAATAATACCCCTAGATCTAAACCTGACCCTTTCCCTAAACGTAACACTTAAATTTGACCTAGCCATAAACCTAACCCTAGGACTATCCCTAAGTGTAAACTTAGACCTGATATTAGCCCTAGCCCTAATTTTTGCCCTAAGCCTAACACAAAACACAGACCTGATCCTAGCGTTAAACCTAGCATTAATCCTAACACAAACCTTAACCCTAGCCCTTACCGTAAAGCTAATTGTAAGAGTAGCCCTAACCATAAAGTTAGCACTAAAACAAAACAGAACAACAGGCCTAACACTAAACCTTAACTTAAACCAAACACTAGCACTACACCTAAAACTAACCCTAGCCCTAATTCAAGACCTAATCCTAACCTTCAAAATAACCCTGACCCTGTCTCATATCCTAACACTCACCCTAGCTCTAAACAGCACCCTAAACTTAAACCAAACCCTAACAGTAACCCTAGCCCTAATTCGAGTCCTAACCCTAACCCTAAAACTAATCCTGACCTGACTCATATTCTAACACTAACTCTAGCTATAAATATCAATCTAACATTAAACCTAACCCTAACACTTGACCTACCCCTAACCCTAACCCTAAAACTAACCCTAATTGTAACCCTGGTTCTTATATTAATCATTGCCCTAACCTTAGCCTTTAACCTCACACAAAAACTAGCCCTAATCTGAGCCCTAAACCTAGCTTTAACCTTAAACATAACCCTAACCCTAGCCCTAAACCTATCTCTAACCATATCCCTTACCCTAAGCAAAACCCTAACCCTAATGGTAACCCTAGACCTATCCCTAATCCTTAGGCTAACCAAATAATAACCCCATTAATAGTCCTAACACTAGATCTCATTCTAGCTCTAACCCTATCCCAAACCCTAACCCTAACCCTGACCCTCATTCTGACCATAACAAAAACCCGAGGCCTAACCCTGACCCTAACACTAAACCAAACTCTAACACTAGCCTTACTGGTAACCTTATTCCTAATCCAAACCCTACCATTAGCCCTAGACCTAAACCAAATGCTAAATCTAGCCTTAACTCTAGCTCTAGACATAAAGAAAAATCTAGCCATAGCCCTAACAATAACCCTTAACCTAACTCAAACATTAACCCGACCCCTAGACCAAAACCTAGTCCTAATTCTGGCTTTAACCTGAACTTTAACTGTAACCCGAACACTGACCCTGCCTTTATCACTAAACGTACCTCTTAAACTGACCCTATTCAAAACCAAAACCTAATTCTAGATCCATGCATAACTCTAACAGTATAACAAGACCTAATCATAACTCTGGCTCTTACATTACCCATAGCCCTAATCCTAGGCCTAAACCTAACCCTAAACACAGAATTAATCCAAGGACTAAATCTAGCCCTAAGCATAACACTAATCATAACCCTAGCCTTCACCTAACCCTAGCCATAACATAAACCTAGTCCTCACCATAGTCCTAACCCTAGCTCAAAGCTTAAACCTTACCCTAAACACAATCCTAGACTTATCACAAACTGTATCCCTAACCCTAGCCCTAATCCTAAACTCAACCTTTGCCCTAAACCTAGCTCTAAACCTACACATTACCCCAACCCTAAACTTATAGATAATCCTAGCCTAAACCCTAACTCTAAACCTAACACTAACCAGAAAACTGACCCTAGACATAATCCTAAATTTAACACTTGTCATAGCACTAAATGTAACTCAAGCCATAACCTAACCAGAAACCTAAACATAACTATAGCCCTAATCCTAAACCTAAACCAAAATCTAACCCTAACCTAACCTTATATCTAAACCTATACATTACCCTAACCCTAAAACTAACCTTAATGATAACCCTAGCCCTAACCCTAACCCTAATACTAACAATAGCATAATCACATCCCTAGACCTAACTCTAAAACTAACCCTCTCCATAGCCGTGACCATAGCTCAAAACCTAACCCTTACACTAAACATAACCCTAAACCTAACCCTAGTTCTAAACTTAACCCCAACCATAACTCAAGACTTATTCCTAACCTTAACTCTAGTTCTAAACTAAGCTCAAATCCGACCCACTACCATAACCCTAACCCTTACCCTAATGCTAACCCTAAGCCTAACCCTAACCCTATTGCTAATACTTACCCTATAAATTACCCTAAACCTAACCTGAACCCTAAACCAAAACCTATCATTACCCTGAATCTAACCCTAATGCTAATTCGAGCCCGGAACCTAAATCCTAACTTAAACCAAACCTTAAGCTTGACCCTAACCTTAAAAATTCCCCTTGCTCTAAACCTGAACCTTATCCTAAGCCTAACCCTTACACTACATGTAGACCTAAATCTAACTCTAAAATTATCTTTAACCATAACCCTAGACCTGATATTAGCCCTAGCCCTAAAACTAGCCTAAACCTAAAAAAATGAGCTCTCATCCTAGCCTTAAACCTAGCATTAATCATAACCCTAACTCTATACCTAGCCCTAATCATACTCTAACCTTCACCCTACCTCTAAAACTAGGTATATCGCCATCCCTTATCTGAAACATAACCCTAACCATAACCCTATCACTAGGCCTAAACTGAACACTAACACTAGCCCTAATCCTGGCCTTAATTTAACCCTTATCCAAACCCTAACCCTAATCCTAGCCCTAAGACAAACTCTAACTCTCACAATAGCCTATTCCTAGTTCTAACCCTATCCCTTACTGTAACTCTAAAACTAGTCCTAACCCTAGTTCTAACCCTTGCCCTATCCTTAGTCCTAGCCTAACCCTAGATCTAAGCCTAACTCTAAATATAACCCTAACCATAAGCCCAAGCCTAACACTAACACTAGACCTAACCCTAATACTCATCATAAAACTAGTGCTAACCCAAACCTGGGACTAAAAGAAAACCAAGCAAGAGGCCTAACTCTAAACCTTAACTTAAAACAAACCCTAAAGTACACCTGGAACAAATCCTAGGCCTAATTCGAATCCTAACCCTAACCTTAAAACTAACCCTGACCCTGACATATACCCTAACACTCACCCTAGCTCTAAAACACCACTGTAACCTTAAACCAAACACTAACAATAAACCTAGCACTAATTTGAGTCCTAACCCTAAAAATAACCCTGTTCCTGGCTCCTATCCCAACAATAACCCTAGCTCCAAATTTATCCTAACCTTAAACCTAAACATAAACACTGATCTTAAACACTAACCTTAAATATAACTCTATTTGTAATCCTGAGTCTTAAATTATTTTTTGCCCTAACACTAGCCCTGATGCTAACACAAAATCTAGCCATAATCTGCACCCTAAACCTAGCTTTAACACTAACCCTAATCCTAACCCTACACCTAACACTAGCTCTAACTCTATCGCTAAACCTAAGCAATACCCTAACCCGAATCGTAACCTTAGACATATTCCTAATCCTTAGGGTAATCAAAACCCTAACCCTATTAATAGTCCTAAACCTTGTCCTCATTTTAGCTCTAACCTATCCCTAACCCTAACCGTAACATTGATCCTTATTCTGAACATAACACTAATCCTAGTTTTAAACCTGACTCTAACCCTAGACCAAAACTTAACACTAGCCCTACCAGTAAACTTATACTAAACCGGACTCTACCACTATCCATAGACCTAAGCCTAATACTAAAACTACCCTTAACTCTAGCCCTAGACCTAAACAAAAACCTAGCCCGAGCCCTAACAATAACCCTTAAACTGACACAAAGACTAACCCTATCCCTTGACATAAACCTAGTCCTAATTCTGGCTTTAACCTTAACCCTAACACTAACCTGAACACGGACCCTGCATTTAACACTAAGCTGACTCTAAACCTGACCCTAGTTTATAACACTAGACCTAACCATAACCTAAACCTACAACTCTCCCTAATCATACTCCTGGCTCTTACATTACCCATAATCCTAACCCTACACTTAACCTAACTCAAAACCTAGAGTGAATCCTAGGCCTAAACCCAGCCCTTAGAGTAATCCTAGCCCTAATTTTAACCATAACTCTAGCCTTAGTTCTAAACCTTACTAAATGCCTAACCCTTACCCTAAATATAAACTTAGATTATCCCTACCTCTAACCCTAACCCTATCCCTAATCATAAACTTAACCCTATCCCTAAACCTAGCTCTGAACATACACATTACCGTAACACTTACCCTAACCCTAACTGGAAAACTTACCCTAGACCTAACCCTAAACCTAACACTTCTCATAGCCCTAACCCTAGCTCAAACCCTAACCTGTACCAGAAACCTAAACCTAACCATGCCTTAACCTTAACCCTAAAACTAAATCTAACACAAAACCTAATCTTAAACTTACATCTAACCATATCCATTACCCTAACCCTTATCCTAACACTATTAATAAACCTACCCCTAACCCTAACCCAAACCCTAAAGTAAATGTAATCCTATCCTAGACCTAATGCTGAACCTAACACTCAACTTAGCCCTAGCCCTAAATCTAGCTCAAACTCTAACCCTTACACTAAACAAACCCTAGCCGAAACTCTAACCCTAACCCTAGCCCTAAGACAAACTCTAACTCTCACACTAGCCCTATTCCTAGTTCTAATCCAATCTGACCATAACCTAACCCTAACACTAACCCTTGCCTTATCCTTATTCCTAGCGTAATTCTAGATCTAAGCCTAACTCTAAATGTATTCGTAACCATAGCCTAAGCCTAACTCTAACACTAGACCTAACCCAAATGCTAATCATAAAACTAGGGCTAACAGTAACCCTGGGATAAAACAAAACTTAACAATAGACTAACCCTAAACCTTAACTTAAACCAAACCCACAATTACACCTAGAACTAATCCAAGCCTTAATTCAAGTCCTAACCCTAACCTTAAAATTAAACCTGACCCTGACTTATACCCTAACACTTACCCTAGCTCTGAAACACCACTCTAAATTTAAACCAAACCCTAACACTAGCTCTAATGGATTCCTAAACCTAACCCTGTCCCTGACTCCTATCATAACAATAATCCCAGCTCTAAATTCATCCTAAACTTAAACCTAACCCTAACACAAGTACTACCCCTAACACTAACCCTAAAGATAACCTTAATTGTAACCCTGATTCTTATATTACTTGTTGCCCTACTCCAAACCATAATGCTAACACAAAATCTAGCCCTAATCAGAGCCTGAAACCTAGCTTTAACACTCACTCAAACCCTAACCCTAACACTAGCTTGAACTATATCCCTAAACCTAAGGAAAATCCTAACCTTAATGGTAACCCTAGACCTATCCCTAATCCTTAGGCTAATCAAAATCCTAACCCTATTAATAGTCCTAAATCTAGCCCTATTTCTAGCTCTAACCTATCCCTAACCATAACCTTAACTCTAACCTTTATTCTGACCATAACACTAAACCTAGGTCTAAACCTGACCCTAACCCTTGACCAAACTCTAACACTAGCCCTACCAGTAAACTTGTATTAAACCGGACGCTACCACTAGCCCTAGACCTAAACCTAATCCTAAATCTAGCCTTAACTCTAGCCCTAGACGTAAACAAAAACTTAGCCCTAGCCCCAACAATAAGGCTTAAGCTAATGCAAAGACTAATTCTACAACTAGACATAAACCTAGTCCTAATTATGGCTTTAACCTTAACCCTAACACTAACTTGAACACGGACCCTGCATTTAACACTAAGCTATCTCTGAACCTGACCCTAACCGAAAATCTAAACCTAACAATAGACCTAGCTATAATCCTAACCCTACAACTAGCCCTAATCATAGTCCTAGCTCTTACATTACCCATAACAATAACCCTACACCTTAACCTAACACAAAACCTATAGTGAATTCTAAGCCTAAAGTTAGCCCTAAGTATAACCGTAACCCTTACCCTAGTGCTAATCCTAACCCTAACTGTAGCATTAGTCCTAAACTTAACTCAAAGCCGATCTTTCCCTAAATATAAACTTAGACTTATCCTTAACCCTAACCCTAACCCTATACTTAACTAGCCCTATCCCTACACTTAATGCTAACCCTAGGCCAAACCCTAAGACCTATCGCAATCCATAAATCTATCCATTACCAAAACCCTAACCCTAACCCTAACCTAATGGTAGCTCAAACCCTAAACATTACATTAAAATTAACCCTCATCCTAACCATAACCTAACCTGACATTTAACCCTATCCAATACCCTGAACCTAATGATAAGCCTAGCCCTAACACTAACAGTATCCAGACCCTAACTCTAACTCTAACTCTAACATAGGCATAATCCTAAACCTAACCCTCGCCCTAGTGTGAACTAACACTAGCTCAATCCCTAAACTGTACCCTAAGCCTAATAGTAACCATAACCCTAGCCCTAACCCTAGCTCTAACACTATCCATTACCCTAATCATAACCCTTACCCTAAAGCTAACCATAGGCCTAACCCTGACCCTATCACTAACTCTAAATGTATCAATTACCCTAATCCTAACCTAAACCCTAAACCTAACAGTCTCATTACCTTAATCTTAAGATAATTCTAATTCAAGCCCTAACCCTAAATCCTAACCTAAACTAAACCCTAAACCTGACCCTAACCCTAATAATACATTTAGCTCTAAATCTGACCCTTACTCTAAACCTAATTCTTACACTAGACCTAGCAATAAACCTAACCCTAAATCTGTCCCTAACCATAACCCTAGACCAGACACTAGCCCTAGCTCCAATTTTTGCCATAACCCTAAAACAAACCCTAGCCCTCAACCTAGCCCTAAACCTAGCCTTATTAATAACCAAAACCATAACCCTAGCCCTAACCATAATTCTAATTTTCTTTCTAGCCCTAAACCTATCTATAAATTTGTCCCTTCCCCTAAACCTAACCCTATCCCTAAAACTAAACCTAACACTAGGCCTAACCCTAACACAGACCCTAAACCAAATCCTAGCCGTCATTTAACCCCAAACTAGCACTAATCAGAGACTTAACACTACCTTTAACTGTAACCCTAATCCTAACACTAGCCCTAACCCTTACCCTAAACCTAACCCTAACCTCAAAACTTGCCCTAACCCTAAACCTTACCCTACCCCTAATCCTAACTGTAACCCTATCTGTAACCCTAGAGGCAACCCTATCCATTACCCTAACCATTCCCTAATGATAACCTTAGGATAACCCTAAACCTATTCCTAATCCTAAACCTATCTATTAACCAAAACCTAACCTGAACCCTAAACCTAACCATATCCATAACACTAACCAGAAAACTAAAGCTAATTTGAGCCCTAAACTTAATCATTAACCTAACTCAAACCATAGCCCTGAATCTTTCCGTAATAATATCCCTATCTGTAAATCATACCCTAAACTCTAACCTAACCCTTACACTATACCTAGCCATAATCATAACCCTAAATCTATTCCTAAATCTAAGCCTACACCTGACATTAGCCCTAACCCTAATGCTAGCCCTGACCCTAACACAAAACACAAAACCTAGCCCTAATTCTAGCACTAAACTTAGCCTTAATCCTAACCCTGACCCTAACCATAGCCCTAAGCCTCTCCATATCCCTGGTCTTAGCCCTAGCTCTAACCCTATCCCTTACACTAAGTCAAACCTTTACCCTATTGCTACCGTAGTCCTAAGCCTAATATTTAGTCTACCCCAAAACCTAACTATATTACTAGTCCTAACCCTAGCCCTCATTCTAGCTATAAACTTAACCCAACTCTAACCCTAACCATGAACCTTATTCTGACCATAACACTAAACCTTGGTTTAAACCTGACCCTACACCTAAACTGAAAACTAACACTAGCCCTACTGGTAAACCTATACCTAAATCTACACTAACACTAGCCCTAGACCTAAATCTAATTCTAAATATAGCCATAACTCTAGCCCACAAACTAACAATAACCCTTAACCGAACCCAAACACTAACTCACCCTAGACTTAACCCTAGTCCTAATTATGGCCGTAAACCTAAAACTAACCCTAACTCAAACAACTGACACTTACTGTAACACAAACCCTAACTCTAAATCTTATCCTAACCTCAAAACTAACCCTAACACTAGACTAACCCTAAAACTAGCCATAAACATAACCCTAGCTCTTAGATTACCCATAAACCTAACACTAGCCCTAAACATCACACAAAACCTAGCCCTAATTGTAGACCTAAACCTAACCCTAAGCATAACCATAAACTTAAACCTAGCCCTAACCCTAACCATAAACTTCGCCCTAGCCCTAACCCAAGCTCAAATCCTAAACTTAACCCTAGCCCAAACCCTAAATGTCACCATAACCCTAGCTCTAACTCTATCCATCACCCTAACAATAACCCTAAACCTAATGCTAACCATAGCCCTATCCGTAACCTTAACACTACCGTAGCCCTGACTTTAACCTAACACTCACATTAGCCATAACCCTTGCTTGATCCCTAATATTTACCCTTAACCTAACCATAACTCTAACCCAAGGCCTAATTCTAACCCTAAACCTAGCCCTAATACTAAACTTAACCCTAGCCATAACACTAGATTGAACCCTAAACAATACCTTAACCCTAACCCTAATGATAAACCTAGACCTACACCTAAACCCACACTAACCCTAAACATAAACCTAACCATAGAACTAACCAGAAACCTAACCCTAAACCTAACCCATACCGTAGCTCAAATCCTAACCTGTATCCTAAACCTAACCCTTACCTAACCCTAAAACTAACCCTAACTCTAACCTGACACTTAACTCCATCAATTACCCTAAAAAGTAATGTTAACCCTAGCCTAACTCTAACACTAATCATAACCATAACCCTAAACCTAACCCTAGCCCTGGAACTAAACCTAGCTAAAACACTTAACTGTACCCTTATTCTAATCCTAACCCTAAACCTAGCCCTAACCTTGAACCTATCCCTAACTCTAGCCCTAATTTTAATCAACCCTAGCCCTAACAATAGCTCAAACTCTATAAATTACCCTTAATGATAACCTTAAACCTAATGCTAACCCTCGGCCTAACCCTAAACCTATCGCAAAACCTAAACATATCCATTACCCTAAACCTAACCTGAACCTTAATCCTAACCCCTATCCATTACCCTAACCCTAATTATAACCTTAATGTTAATTTGAGCCCTTAACCTAAACCTTAACCTAACCGAAACCCCAAACCTCACCCTCACTCTAATAATATTCTAGCTCTAAACCAGACCCTTTATCTAAACCTAACCCTAAAACTATCCCTAAATGTAAACATATACCGGATATTAGCCATGCCCTAATTCTTGCCCTAAACCTAACACAAAACCCAGACCTAATCCTAACCTTAAACCTAGCCTTAGTCCTAACCCAAACCATAGCCCTAGCCCTAACCCTAATGCTAATCATAAAACTAGTCCTAACCCTAACCGTAGCACTTAAACAAAACCAAGCAAGAGGCCAAAACCTAAACCTTAACTTAAACCAAATTCTAACACTACACCTAGACCAAACCCTAGCCCTAATTCGAGTCCTAATTCTAACCTTAAAAATAACACTGATTCTGACTCATATCCTAACATTCACCCTATCTCTACACAACTCTAAATTTAAACCAAACCCTAAACATAAACCAAGCCCTAATTCGAGTCTTAAACCTAACCCTAAAACTAACCTTGAACATGACTCATATTCTAACACTAACCATAGCTATAAATATTACCCTAACCATAACACTAGAAACCCCTACCCCTAACCCTAAAACTAACCACAATTGTAACCCTAGTTTTTATATTAGCCATTTCCCTAACCTTAGCCTTTACTCTAACACCAAAACTAGCGCTATTCCAAGACCTAAAACTAGCTAAACCATAACCCAAACCCTAAACCTAATCCTAACAATAGTTCAAAGCCTAACCCTTAACCTCAACCTAGACCTAGACCTATACCTAACTCTAACCCTAATCTTAGCCCTAACCCTAACATTATCCCTAAACCTAGCTCTAAACCTACCCATTACCTTAACCCTAACACTAAACCTATTGATAATCCTTGCCCGAACCCTAATGCTAACACTAACCCTAACTGGAAAACTACCCCCAGACATAACCCTAAATCTAATACTGGCCATAGACCTAACACTAACTCAAACCCTAACCCTTACCATAAACGTAAACATAACCATAGCCCTAACCCTAACTTAAACCAAAATATAACCCTATCCCTAATCCTATGTTTATCTATATTCATTACTCGAAACTTAAACTTAATGATAACCCTAACCCTAACCATAAACCTACAATAATCCTATCCCTAGAGCTAAGCCTAAACTTAACCCACACACTAGCCCTAACCCTAGCTCAGTACCTAACACTTACACTAAACATAACCCTAAACCTAACACCAGTTCTAACACTAACACTAACCCTAACTCAAGACCTATTCCTAACCATAACCCTAGCTCTAAACTTAGCTCTAACCCTATCTATTACCCTAAATATAACTCTTACACAAATGCTAACCCTAGGCCTAACACTAACCCTATCACTAAACCAAACTCTATGAATTACCCTAAACCTAACCTGATCCCTAAACCAAACACTATTATTACCCTAACCATAAACCTAATGCTAGTTTGAGCCCTAAACCTAAATCCTAACCTAATCCAAAGCATAACCCTGACCCTAATTCCCCTAGCTCTAAACTTGACCTTACTCTAAACCTAACACTTACACTAGACGTAGCCATAAACCTAACCCTAAAATTATCTTGAACCATAACCCAGACCTGATGTTAGCCCTAGCCCTAATCCTAGCCCCTAAAACTAAAACAAACACTAGCCCTCATCTTAGCTCTAACCTATCCGTAATCATAACCTTAACACTAGCCCTACCCCAAACCTTAACTCTAACACCCAACCTACCTCTAAACCTAGCTACAACACTATCCCTTATCCTAAACTTAACCCTAAACCTAACCCTAACCTTAATGATAGGCCTAAGCTGAACACTAATTCTAGCCCTAATCCTACCACTAATTTTTATCTATATTTCTAACACTAACCCTAACCCTATCCCTAAGACTAATTCTAATTTTTACACTAACCCTATCCCTAGATCTAACCCTATTCCTTACCATAATCCTAACCCTAACCCTAACCCTTGCCCTAGCCTTAGTCCTAGCCCTAACCCTAGATCTAATCCTAACTCTAAATGTAACCCTAACACTAAGCCTAAGCCTAATAATATAACTAGCCCTAACCTTAATGCTAATCATAAAAGTAGCCTTAACTCTAACCCTAGGACTAAAACAAACCTGAGCAGTAGCCCTAACCTTAAACCTTAACTTAAACCAAACCCTAACACCATAACCAGACCTAACCGTAGCCCTAATTGGAGTCTTAAACATAACCTTAAAATAACCCTGACCACGACTTATATCCTCACACTCACCCAGGCTCTAAACACCACTCTAACCTTAAACTGAAACCTAACAGTAACCCTTGCACTTATTTGAGTCCTATTCCTAACTCTAAAACTAACTCTGACCCTAACTCCTATTCTAATAATAATCCTAGCTCTAAATATCAACATAACCTTAAAACGAACCCTAACACTATAGGTCTAACCCCTAAAATTACCCCTAAATAAAACCCTAATTTTAACCCTCGTTCTTACATTAGCCATTGCCCTAATCTTAGCCCTAACCCTAACAGAAAAACTATCCCTAACTGAGCCCCAAACCTAGCTTTAACCCTACCTCAAACGCTACCCCTAACACTAGCTCTAACCCTATTTCTAACTATAAGCAAAATGCTAAACCTAATGGTAACCCTAGGCCTATCCCTAATCCTAAGGCTAACAAAACCCCAAGTCAATTAATAGTCCTAAACCTTGCCCTCATTCCAGCTTTAACCCTATCCCAAACCCTAACCCTAACTGTTACCCTGACCCTTATTCTGACCATAACACAACCCCAAGGTTTAAACCTGACCCTAAACCTAGAACGAACCCTAACACTAGCCGTACCAATACTTACACCTAAGCCTAACCCTATCACAAGCCCTAGACCTAAAGCCTTAACTCTAGCCCTAGACCTAAGAAAATAACCTAGCCCTAGCCCTAATAATAACCCTTAACCTAAAGCAAAGACTAAACCAATCCTAGACATAAACTTAATCCTAATTCTGGATTTAACCTTAACTCTATCACTGATGAACACTGACCCTCCCTTTAACACTAAACCTATCTCTAAACCTGACCCTAAACGAAAACCTAAACATAACTCTACACATAGCTATAATCCTAACCCTACAACTAGCCCTAATTATAACCCTAGCTCTTACATTACCCATAGCCTTAAATTTATGCCTTAATCTAACACAAAATGTAGAGCGAATCCTAGGCCTAAACCTAACCCTAAGCATAACCCTAGCCATAACCCTAGCCCTAACCCTAATCCTAACCCTAGCCTTAGTCCTAACCCTAGCTCAAAGCCTAATACTTACCCTAAATATAAACTTAGACCTATCCCTAACTCTGAATCTAAACCTAGCCCTAATTCTAACCTTAACCTTAGCCTTAAACCTAGTTCTAAACCCACCCATTACACTAACCCTAACCCCAACCACATTAATAATCCTAACTGTAGACCTCACTCTAGCTCTAAATCTATCCGAAAACCTAATGCTAACCTTGACCCTTATTCTGACCCTAACGCTAACCCTAGGACTAAACCTGACCCTAAATCTAGACCAAACCCTAACACTAACTCTAGACCTAAACCTAATTCTAAATCTATCCTTAACTCAAGCCCTAGACCAAAAAAAAAAAAAAAAAAAAAACTAACCCTAACAATAACCCTTAACCTAATGCAAACACTAAATCTACTCATAGACATAGTCCTAATTCTGGTTCTAAACCTAATTCTAACTCTAACCTAAACACTGACCCTGCCTTTAACAGTAAATCTACCTCTAAACCTGACCCTAACCAAAAATATAAACCTAATACTAGACCTAGCTATAACCCTAACCCTACAACTAGCCCTAATCATAACCCTAGATCTTACATTATCCATAGCCCTATCCTTTCACCTTAACCCAAAACAAACAAACAAACAAACAAAAAACCTAGAGCAAATCCTAGGCCTAAACCTAGCCCTAAGCCTACCCTAACCCTACCTTTAGCCCTACCCCAATCCTAACCCTAGCCTTACTCCTAAACATAGATTGAAGCTTAACTCTTACCCTATATATAAACTTAGACCTATCCCTAACTCTAAAATTAACCCTAGACCTAATCCTAACCTTAATCCTAGCCTTAAACCTAGCTCTAAACCACTCATTACCCTAACGCTAATCCTAAACTTATTGATAACCCTAGCTATAATTCTAACTCTAACCCTAACAAAAAAAATCTAATCCTGGTCCTAACCCTAAACCTAAAACTCGCCAAAGGCCTAACACTAGCTCAAACCCTAACCCATACCATAATTCTAAACATAATCATTGCCTTAACCCTAACCCTAAAACTAAATCTAACACTAACCCTACACCTAAACCTATATATATATATATATATATATATATATATATATATATATATATATATATATCCGCATCCATTACCCTAACCCTAATCCTAACCCTAATGATAACCCTAGCCATAACCCCAACCATAACCCTAACTGTAATTCTATTCCTATACCTAAGGATGAACCTAACCCTCAACTTAGCCCTAGACTTAATTCTACCTCAAAACCTCACCCTTATCCTAAACATAACCGTAACCAAAACCCTAACCCAAATCCTAGCCCTAATCCTAACCATAACTATAGCCCAAACCCTAGCTCTAACTCTATCCATTACCCTAATGTAAACCTAAACCTAATGCTAATCCTTGCCCTAACTCTTACCCTAACTCTATCACTAGCCCTGACTCTAACCCGAACACTCAACTTAGCCCTCACCCTTACTCAATCCCTGACCCTTACCCTTAACCTAACCATAAGACTTATCCTAAGCCAAAGCCTAACCTAACCCTATCCCTAATCCTAAACTGAACCCTAGCCTTAACCCTGGCTGTAATCTCACTCATTACCCTAACCCTAAATATAAAACTCATGATAACCTAACCCAAAACCTATTCTAATTCTAACCATAAACCTAACCTTAGAACTAACTTTAAACATAATCCTTGCCATTTTCCTAACCTTAGCTCAAACCTTAACCATATCTTAAATCTAACCCTAACCCTAATTCTAAACCTAACCCTAACCCTAACCCTAACCCGACATCAAACCCTGTCCATTACTCTAAACCTAATGATAGCCCTAGACCTAACCATAATATTAACCCTAAACCTAGCATAACCTTAACTCTGGTCGTAACCCTAAACCTAACCCTAGCCTTATCACAAACCCTAAAGTGTACCCTAAACCTAACCCTAACCCTAGCCTTAACCCTAATCCCAACCCTAACTCTAGCCATAATCGTAACCATAACACTATCTCTAACACTAGCTCTAACCCTATCAATTTCCCTAATGATAACCATAAATCTAATGCTAACCCTAGGCCTAACCCTAACCCTATCCATTACCCTAAACCTAATCTGAACCCTAAACCTATTCTGAAGCATAAACCTAACCCTATTCATTACCCTAACCCTAACTCTAACCATAATGCTAATTTGAGTCCTAACCCTAAATCTTAACCAACCCAAACCCAAAACCTGATCCTGATCATTTTGTAAACCTGAACCTTACCCTAAACCTAATTCTGACACTAGACATAGCCATAAACCTGATATTAGCCCTAGCCCTAATACTTGTATGACATGATATTAGCCCTAGCCTTGATACTTGTCATAACCCTAACACAAACTCTAGCCCTCTTCCTAGCACTAAACCTAGCCCTAATCTAAGCCCTACACCACATTTTAACCCTAACCTTAATCCTGATCCTAGTGCTAAATATTACCCTAAACCTAAACCTAACCATAAATCTTGCCCTAACACTAAATCTAACCCTAGCCTTAATCTTAAGCATAAAACTAGACCTAACCCTAGCTCTAAACCTATCCATTACCCTGACTCTAACCTAACCCTAATGCTAACTCTAGGATAACCCTAACCCTATTTCTAACCCTAAATTTATCCATTACCTTAAACCTAACCTGAACCCTAAACCTAACCATATCCATTACTCTAACCTTAGCCCTAAACCTAATGCTAATTAGGGCCCTAACCCATAACCTAAACCTGACCCAAACCATAACTGTTACCAGGAACCTAATAATAACCCTATCTCTAAAACTGACCATAACCCTAAACCTAACACTTACACTAGAACTAGCCATAAACCTCACCCTAAAACTAACCCTAACCATAAACCTAGACCTGACATTAGCCCTAACCCTAATCCTAGCCCTAAGCCTAACACAAAACCTAGCCTTAATCCTAGCACTTAACCTACGCTAGTCCTAACCCTAACCCTAACCCTAGCCCTAAAACTAAGCCTAGCCTTAACACTAATCCTAGCGCTAATCCTTGTACTAATTTTGACCTAACCCTAACCCTAGCCCTAAAACTAACTATAACTCTCACTGTAGACCTATTCCTAGTTTTAAACCTATTCCTTAAAGTAACCCAAACCCTAACTCTAATCCTAGCCCCACCCCTAGCCCTAACTTTTGCCCTAGTTTTAAACCTAGATCTAATCCTAACTCTAAATCTAACCCTAACTCTAAGCCTAAACCTTACCCTAACACTAGCCCTATGCCTAATGCTAATTGGAAAACTAGCTCTAACTTTAGCCTCTGCACAAAATTAAACGGAGTCATTGGCTTAACCTGAAACCTTACACTAAGTGAAACCGTAACCCCAGAGCTAGCCCTAATCCTAGCATTAATTCAAGTCCTAATTCTAATTCTAGAACTTACACTGACTCTGACTCTGACCCTAACAATAACACTAACTCTAAACATCACTCTAACCCTAAATCTAACCCTAAAAATAACCTAATTGGAACTCTAGTTCTTAAATTAGCCATGGCCCTGCCCTAACAGAAAACCTAGTCCTATTCTGAGACCTAAACCTAGCTTTAAAGCTAGCCCGAACTTTAACCCTATCCCTATCCCTAACCCTAATACTATCTGCAACCCAGCTCTAAACCTGTCCCTTACCCTAAGACAAACCTTCATTCTAATGCTACCCTTATCCTAAACCTAATCCTTAGCCTACCCCAAACCATAAATCTAATACTAATCCTAACCCCAGCCCTCATTCTAGCTCTAACCCTAATTCAAACTCTAACGCTAACCCTGACCCTTCTTCTGACCCTAACTCTAACCCTAGGTTTAAACCTGACCTTAACCCTAAACCGAAACCTAACATTAGCCCTGTGGGTAACCCTATACTTAAACCTAACCATAACACCAGATTTAGAAAAAAGCCTAATACTAAATCTAGCCATAACTCTAGCACTAGCATTAAACAAAAACCTAGCCCTGGGCCCAAAAATAACCCTTAACCTAAATCAAACACTAACTTTACCCCTAGACCTAAACCTAATCCTACTTCTGGCCCTAACCTTAAACCTAACCCTAACCCGAACAATGACACTTACCCTAACACAAACCTAGCTCTAAATATTATGCTGACCCCAAATCTAGCCATAATCCTAACATTATACCTAGACATAATCCTAACCCTAGCTCTTTCACTACCCGAATGCCCTAATGCTACACTTAAACCTCACAAAAATACTACCACTAATCCTAGCCCTAACCCTAAATCTAAACCTAACACTCGCCCTAGTCCTAACCCTAGGTCAAACACTAACCCTTAACATAAAAAATAACCCTAGCCTTATTCCTAACCCAAATGCTAATCCTAGCCCTAATCCTAACCATAACCAAGTCCAAACCCTAGCTCTAAATCTATCCATTACCCTAAACATAAACCTAACCCTAATGCTAATCCTAGTGCTAAACTTAACTCTAGTCCTAAACCTAGACCTGACACTAACCCTAACACTCGCCCTGGCCCTAACTATAGGTCAAACCCTAACACTTACATGAACCAATACCCTAACAATAACCCTAGGCCTAAACCTAAACCTAACCTTAACCCTAGACCTAAAACTAACCATAAACCTAGCCCTAAACCTATCCATTAACCTAAACATAAGCCTAACCCAAATGCTAACCCTAGGTCAAAACTTAATCCTATCACTAACACTAACCCTATCCATTACCTACACCTAACTCTATCAATTACTCTAACACTAACCCTAACACTAACACTAATTTCAGCACTAAACCTAAACCATAACCCAAACAAAACTCTGAAAAAGACACTGACTCTAATAATATACCTGGCTCTAAACCTGACCATTACCCTAAACCTAACCCTTACACTAGACCTAGATATAAAACTAAGCATCACACTATCCCTAACCAAATCATAGACCTGACATTAGCAATCTACCTAATTCTTGCCCTAAACCTAACACAAACCCTAGCCCTCATCCTAGCCCTAAACCTAGCCTTAATCCTAATCCGAACCCTAACCCTAGACCAATCCCTAATTTCAACCCTTGCCCTAGTTCTGAACCTAGGTATAACCACATCCCTTCACCTAATCCTAAACCTAACACTATCACTAACCCTAAATCGAGCCCTAACACTATGCATAACCATAACAGTTAACCTAGTTCTAATCCTAGCCCTAATTTATCACGAAATATAACCCTTACTGTAGCCCTAGCCATAACACTAACTCTAAGTCTCAAGCTAGACCTATTTCTTGTACTAACCTTATCCGTTACCGTAACCCTAATGCTAGCCCTAACCTTAGCCCTAACCCTAGCCCTAACCCTAGATCTAACCATAATTCTAAATGTAACCGTTACCCTAAGCCTAAAACTCACCCTACCACTAGCCTTAACACTATCACTAATCCAATAATTATCCCTAACCCAAGCCCTAGACCTAAAACAAAACTGAGCCATAGCCCTAATGCTAATCCTAACCTAAATATAACTGTATACCTGACATTTGCCTTAGCCCTAATTCTTGTTCTAACCTTAATGCAAAACCAACCCTACGCCTACCCTTAACCCTAGCTCTGGTTTATTGTTATCCCTAACCCTAAAACTGACACAGATCCTGACTCTGACCCTATCACTTACCCTATCTCAAATCATCACCCTAAAACTAAACCTAATCCTAACACTAGACCTAGCCCTAACGCTAACCCTAAATATAGCCCTAATTGTAATGCTACTTCTTACATTAGCCATAGCCCTACATAAGCCATAGCCTATTCTATAACCTAGCCCTAATCTGAGCCCTAACCCGAGATTTAACCCTAACCCTAATTCTTACCCTAAATTGAATCCTAACCCTAGCCTTAATCCTAAACATAACCCTAGACCTCACCCTAGCTCTAATCCTATCCATTACCTTAACCCTAAACCTAACCATAATGCTAACCCTAGGATAACCCTAGAATAACCCTAACCCTATTCATAATTCTAACACTATTACCTAAACCTAATCTGAACCCTAAACCTGACCATATCCATTACCCTAACCATAAACCTATCACTAATGCTAATTTGAGCCCTAAATTTAAAACTTAACCTAAACGAACCCTAACTCTTTTACTGACCCTAATAATACCCCTATCTAAAACTGAACCTAACCCTTAACCTAACCCTTACCACTATACCTAACCATAAACGTAACCCTAAAACTGTCCCTAACCATAACACTAGACCTGACCTTAGCCCTAGTCCTAATGCTAGTCCTAAACCTAACAAAATTCATAGCCTTAATCCTGGCCATAAACTTATCCTTAATCCTAAACCTAACCTGAACACTCATCCTAACACTAAATTTAAACTTCACCCTATGCCTAAACCTAGCTATAACATCATAATATACACTAACCCTAATCCTAACCCTAACCCTAACCCTAAACCAAGGCCTAGTCCTAATACGAACCCTAGCTCTAATCCTATCCCTAATTTATCCCTAATCCTAAACCTAACCATATAACTAGCCCTAAGACTCACTATAACTCTCGCCTTACACCATCCCTAGTTCTAAACTAATCCCTTTCTAAGCCAAAGCGTAGCCCTAACCGTAGCGCAAACCTAGCCCTAAACTTAGGCCTAGCCATAAACCTAGATCTAAACCTAACTCTAAATCTAACAATAATCCTAAACCTAATCCTCACCCTAACACTAGTCTTAACCCTAAATCTAATTTGAAAACTTGCCCTAAGCCTAGCTATAGCCCTCAAACAAAACTGAGCTATGGCCATAATTCTAAACTTTAACCTAAACCAAATCCTAATGCTCTATCTAGCCCTAACCCTAAGCCTACAATTAATATTGACCCTGACTCTGAACCTAAAATTAACCCTAACTCTAAATATCATCCTAACCCTAAAACTAACCCAAACACTATACCTAGCACTAACCCTAACCCTAGCCTTAAGTGTAAAACCAGTTTTTACATTAGCCATAGCCCTAACCCTAACACAAAAACTAGTCCTAGTCTGATCCCTAACTCTAGCTTTAACCCTTTCCCTAATCCTAACCCTAACCCTAGCTTTAAACATATCCCTTACCTTAAGTCAAACCCTCACCCTAATTCTACCCTACTTCTAACTCTAAATGTTAGCCTACTCCAAACTTTAACTCTATTACTAGTTCTAACCCTAGACCTCATTCTATCTCTAACCATAACCCAATGTCTAAGCCTAACCCTGACCCTTATTCTGACCCTAACACTAACCCTAGGAATAAGCCTGACCCTAATCCTAAACCAAACCCTAACACTAGCCCTACCGGTAAACCTATACCTAAACCTAACTGTAACACTAGCACTAGACCTAAACTTAATTCTAAATATAGCCATAATTCTAGCCCTAGCCCGAACAATAACCATTAACCTAACACAAAGACTAACCCTACCCCTAGACCTAAACCTAGTTCTAATTCTGGCCCTAATCCTAAATCCAATACTAACCTGAACACTGACCCTTACCCTAACATAAACCCTAGCTCTAAATCTTATCCTAACCCAAAACCTAACACTAAAACAGGATTTATCCATAACCCTAACCCTTAATCTAGCCATAACTATAACCCTAGCTCTTACATTACCCATAGCCCTAATGCTAGCCATACACCTCACCTAAAACATAGCCCTAAACCTAGCCCTAAGCATAACCCTAACATTAACCTAACCAAACCCTACCCTAAAGATTGCCATAGCCCTTATTCTTGCTCAAACTTTAACCCTTACCCTAAGCATAACCCTAGCCCTAACCCTAACCATAATCTTAGCCCAAATCCTAACTATAACCATAGCCCAAATCCTAGATCTAACTTTATCCTTTACTTTAAACATTACCCTGACCCTAATGCTAATCCTAGCCCTAAACCTAACCCTAAACCTAACCATAGCCGTGACTCTAATCCTAAACCTCATGCTAGCCCTAAGCCTACCTCAAAGCCTAACACTTACCTTAAACCTAACTCTAACACTAACCCTAAGCCTTGCCTTAATCCTAGCCCTAATCCTAACCTTGACCCAATCTCTAACACTTGCACTAACCCTATCCATTACCCTAAACATAAGCCTAATTCAAACGTTAACACTAGACCTAACCCTAACCCTATCCCTTTTATTAACCCTATACATTACTCTAAACCTAAAATGAACCCTAAACCTAACCCTGTCCATTACTCTAACCCGAATTCTAACCCTAATGCTAATTCAAGCCCTAACTTTAACCTTAACCCAATCCAACCCTAACCCAGACTCTGACCCTAATAATACACCTAGCTCTAAACCTGACCCCTACCCTAAACCTAACCCTTACATTAGACCTAGCCATAAACCAAACCTTAAAACTATCCCTAATTGTAACCCCAGACCTGATATTAGCCCTAGCCTTTGTCTTAGCTCTAACTCTAACACAAACACTGGCCCTCATCCTAGCCTTAAACCTAGCCTTAATCCTAACCAGAACCCTCATCCTAGCCCTAACCATCGGCCTAACTCTAACACTAATCCTAGGGCTAATCCTAGACCTAATTTAGCCCTAACCTTAACCCTACTTCTAACCTAGCCCTAAGATTAACTGTAACTATCCCTCCTAGCACTATTTCTATTTCTAATACTATCTGTTACTCTAAACCTCACACCAGCACTAAACTTATCCCTAACCCTCACCCTAACTCAAACCTTAACCCTTACCCTAAACCCAATAGTAAACCTAGCCCTAAAACTAAACTTAACCCTAAAGCTAAACTTACATCTAATCCAATTTATTACCCTAAACCTAAACCTAACTCTAATGAAAACCCTAGCCTTAACCCAGAACCTAAACCTGACCATTACTATAAACCTAACCCTATACCTAACAATAAACCTAACTCTCACCCTAGAACTAACCCTATCTCAATACCATACCTTTACCCTAAAACTAATTATAACCCTACTCTAAGCTAATTATAACCCTACTCTAAGCTAATGATAACCCTACTCTAAGTTAATGATAATCCTAGCAACTAATCCAAACTCTAACCTTAACTCTAACCCTAATTCTTACCATAACCCTAGCTCTAAACCTATATATTACCCGTATGATAACCCTATTCCTAATGCTAACCATAGGCCTAACCCTAACCCTATCACAAACCCTAAATCTTTCCATTACCCTAAACCTACACAGAACCCTAAACCTAACCCTATCCATTAACCTAAACCTAACTTTAACTCTAACCATAACAAAATGGTTATAACCATTTTAACATAACATTGCCCTAACCCTAGACCTAACCCTTATTCCAATTCTTAATCTAAGCCTAAGCCTTACACAAACACTACCCCTAACCCTAATGCTAATTATATAACTAGACCTAACCCTAATCAAGGACTAAAACAAAATAGAGAAATAGACCTAACCTTAAACCTTAAATTAATCTAAACCCTAACAAATAACAAGACCTAACCCTAGCTCTAATTGGAGTCATAACCCTAACCTTAAACTAACCCTGACCTTGACTCATATCCTAACACTCACTCTAGCTCTAAACACTACCCTAAACTTTAACAGAAACCTAAAAGTAACTATAGCCTTAGTTTGAGTAATAACCCTAACCTTAAATCTAACCCTAACTCAACCCATATCCTAATAGTAACCCTAGCTCTAAACACTGCCCTTAACTTAAACTTGAGTCCTAAACCTAACCCTAAAACTAACACTGTCCCTGACTCATATGCTAACACTATTGCTAGCTATAAGTATCACCTGAACTTTAAACTTAACCATAACACTAGATGTACCCCTAACCCTAACTCTAATTGTAACCCTAGTTCTTACATTAGACATTGCCCTAACCCTAGTTCTCACCCTAACATAAAACTAGCCCTAATCCAAGACCTAAACCTAGTTTTACCCCTAACCTTAATCTTAACTCTTGCCCTAACCCTAGCTGTAAGCCTATCCCTTATCATAAGCAAAACCCTAAACCTAATGGTAACCCTAGACCTATCCCTAATCCTTTGGCCAACCAAAACCCAACCCCTATTAATAGTCCTAAACCTAGCCCTCACTCCAGCTCTAACCCTATGCCAAACCCTAATTCTAACCCTGCCCATTATTCTGACCCTAACACTAATCCTTGGTCTAAACCTGAACCGAACCCTAGACAAAACCCAAAGAATAGCCCTAGACCTAAACAAAAACCTAGTCGAATCCCGTGCAATAAACCTTAACCTAAAAGAAACACTAACCATACACTTAGACCTAAACCTAGTCCTAATTCTGGCTGTAACCCTAACTCTAAATTTAACCTCAACTCTGACCATACCTTTAAAAGTAAACCTACCTCTAAACCTCACCCTAACTGACTATCTAAACCTAACACAAGACCTAGCCATAACCCTAACCCTAAAACTAGCCATAATCATTACCCTAGCTCTTACATACCCAGAGCCCTAACCCTAGGCCTAAACCTAACAAAACACCTAGAGATAATCCTAGGCCTAATCCTAGCCCTAACCCTAACCCTAACCCTAAACCTATTCCTAACCATAGCTCAAAGTCTAACACTTACCATAAACATAAACCTACAACTATCCCTAAATATACCCCTAACACTAGCCCTAATCCTAAACATAATTCTAGCCCTAAACATAGCTCTAAACCTACCCATTACCCTAAACCTAACCCTAAACCTATTGATAACCCTAGGCCTAAACATAACTCTAAACCTAACTGGAAAACTAACCTTAGATCTAACCCTGAACCTCATACTCAACATAGACCTAACACTAGCTCACACCCTAGCCCTTTCCATAAACGTAAACATAATCATAGCCCTAACCCTAAACCTAAAACTCAATCTAACACTAACCATAACCCTATACCTACATCTAGCCATATCCATTACTCTAACCCTAACTATACCCATAATGATGACACTAGCCCGAATCCTAACTCTAACCCTAACTATACTGTAATCTTATCCCTGGACCCAATTCTAGACCTAACCCTCGCCCTAGGCCGAACCCTAGCTCAAATCCTAACTCTTATGCTAAACATAACACTAAAACTAACCTTTAGTTCTGACCCTAACCATAAACCTAACTCAAGAACTATTCCTAACCATAACCCTAGCCCTAAGCTTAGCTGTAACCCTGTCCATTATCCTAACCATTTCCCCTACCCTAATGCTAACCCTAGGCCTAACACTAAACCTATAGCTAAACCTAATCCTATCAATTACCCTAAACCTAACCTGAACCCTAAACAAAACACTATCATTACCCTAACCGGGACACTAATGCTAATTTAGGGTTAGTATTGAGATATGGGTTGTTCTTCCAGCCATATTTGTTTATTTATATTACTAAACATGTTATGTTTTCCTCTTTGATTCTTTTCCCCCCTTTACTGTCCTACCTCCCACTGTTGGTTTTCATTGTTATTTTTCATTTCCTCTTCCTGTAATGTTTTGCCGAGGATGTTTTGAAGAGATGGTTTTCCAGCTGCAAATTCTTTTAACTTTTGTTTATCGTGGAAGGTTTTAATTTCATCTTCCATCTTGAAGCTTAATTTCGCTGGATACACAATTCTTGGTTGGAACCCATTTTCTTTCAGTGTTTGAAATATGTTATTCCAGGATGTTCTAGCTTTCATAGTCTGTGTTGAAAGATCAGCTGTTATCCTGATTGGCTTACCCCTAAATGTAATCTGCTTCCTTTCTCTTGTAGCTTTTAAAATTCTCTCCTTATTCTGTATGTTGGGCATCTTCATTATAATGTGTCTAGGTGTGGATCTCTTATGATTTTGCACATTCAGTGTCCTGTAGGCTTCTAGGATTTGGGATTCTGTCTCATTCTTCAAGTCTGGGAATTTTTCTCGTATTATTTCATTGAATAGATTGCTCATTCCTTTGGTTTGAACCTCTATACCTTCCTGTATTCCAATGACTCTTAAGTTTGTTCTCTTTATGTTATCCCATATTTCTTGGATGTTCTGCTCATGGTTTCTTAACAGTCTTGCTGAGCTGTCTATGTTCTTTTCAAGTTGAAATACTTTGTCTTCATTATCTGGTGTTCTATCTTCTAAGTGTTCTACCTGCTGGTAGTATTCTCAATTGAGTTTTTAAGTTGGTTTATTGCTTCCTGCATTTCTAGGACTTCTGTTTATTTTTTATAACCTCTATCTCCCTGTATAGTTGATCTTTTGCTTCCTTGATTTGTTTGTGTAATTCATTTTCGAAGTGATCTTTCATTGTCTGATTTTGCTGTCTAATGTCTTCCTTGAGACTCCAGATCATCTGAAGCATGTATATCTGGAATTCTTTATCTGACATTCCATCTGCTGCAGCTGTTACCTCTTCTAAAGTTGAGTTGACCTGCATTGCTTGTGGTCCTTTCTTTCCTTGTCTTTCCATACTGCTTGCATTTCTTTCTGCTTGGTGTAACTGTTGTGGTTTTGAAAAAAAATTTCCCCCTATATATTTATATTGCTCTTGTATAGTTGAAAACTCTCTCTTGCAGGGTCGGGTGGTGGTCTGCCTACCTTGCAGGCACGTGCAACGGCTCTGCTCTGCCCCTCCTCCAATTGGTGTGACTTGTCTACCATACCCTCTGTCTGCTGGGCCTGTTCTGGGAGCGGGCGAAGGCTCTGCTGTGCTCCTACTCCAATTGGGGTGACGTGCCTACCACCCTGGCCGGCAGCTGGGCCTGTTCCTCCGGTTGGTTGCAGGTCTGCCTACCTTGCGGGCATGGGCGGTGGCTCTGCTCTGCCCCTTCTCCAAATGGGGTGACGTGTCTGTCGCGCCGGCAGGCCACTGGGCCTGTTCCGCTGGTCGGTCGCAGGTCTGCCTACCTTTCGGGCGCAGGTGGTGGCTCTGCTCTGCCCCTACTCCAATTGGGGTGTCGTGACTACCACACCGGTGGGCCGCTGGGCCTGTTCCGGGTGCAGGCGGTGGCTCTGCTCTGCC
The DNA here is from genome assembly GCF_021218885.2 of Marmota monax. Classification (NCBI taxonomy): domain Eukaryota; kingdom Metazoa; phylum Chordata; class Mammalia; order Rodentia; family Sciuridae; genus Marmota; species Marmota monax. The sequence continues at coordinate 34,679 of NW_026692304.1, read as the reverse complement.
TCTCTGGCTTGATGACAAAGTGAGAGAGACTCGGGTGTTTGTGACTCACTTTCTTTACCAGGAGACCAACTGTTTCTGTTGCCGCTGGTATCGATGAAGTTCTCTCCTCTGCCGCTTTCTGATGACATCAGACCTCTGCCATGTTGGTATCCCATGCAAATGGCAGCATTTTGTTCCCTTTGCTGGGTGATCAAAGCAATGGGTGAGTCCTGACCAGCCCACACAAGCCCTGTCTCAGTCCTGTTTCCACTGCCTATTAAGGCTCAGTTGGTATTTACCTCCACAGTATTCAGCAGGACCCGGGCCGAGAAGCAGTTTCCATGGGTTCTTTATCCCTTGGCCAGAGCAGTTCTGGGAGCCAGAATTCGGCCACTCCGTGCTCAGTGTATGTTCTGATAGGAGCAGGCTCCAAGAAGCAGTTTCTGCGGGTTATTTAGCACTGAGTCTGAGTAATTTGTCTGTGAGCCGCAGGTGAATGGCAGCCTGAAATTACCTGTTCTATGGCTGAATGAGCTGAGATCAGTCAAAAACAGGGATGGTAACATCAGCTCTCCAAGATGGTGGCCGCTGGCTTCCTCTGTGGTCTAACTGGTGTGGAGAACTGAATTGGACCGCTTCCTTCCCCCGTCTCAAACCCAGAATTCAGCACTGAGTACGGTGATTGAACAGCTGGCAGAAGCCCACAGAAACTGCAGTGCTGTATCTTTGTATTGCTATCTCCTCGTTTCCCAGCATGTCGCAGACTCTAGCTGCAGGGCGATTTGCTGAATAAGCAGCGTGACCCTCCATGTGGACAAATCTCTCACGTTTGAGCCCCCGTAGCTGATCCTCGTGCGATGGAAATCCTTCCTCTAGGTTTTGGAGCACCCCAATTTTGCTGGAAATTCCTAGCAAGATAGCTTTTAGCCATTCTAACTCGTCATTCTCCTGCACAGTGAGGCAGTACACGGGGGTAATGCTCTCCCTTCACTGCCATCTTCAGGGTTAGGTTTAGATAAGGGTCAGGGTTATGGTTTGGATTAGGGTTTTTGTTAGGATTAGGGTTAGGGTTAGAGTTAGTGTTAGGATAAGTTTAGGGTTAGGTTTAGTGTTAGGGTTTAGATTAGGGTTAGGGTTAATGTTAGGGTTAGGGTACTTGTTAAAGTTCATGTTAAATTTACGGTTTGTGTTAGCATTAGGATTCGTGTTAGTGTTACCTTTAGGGTTAGTGTTAGGTTTAGGTTTAGGGTTATAGTTAGGGTTAGGATTAGTGTTTGGGTTAGGGTTAGTGTTAGGTTTAGGGTTAGGGTTATGGTTAGGTTTAGTGTTAATGTTAGGTTAGGGTTAGGTTTAAGGTTAGTATTAGGTTTACCGTTAGGGTTTGGGTGAGGCTTAGGTTCAGTAGTAGGGTTAGGGTTAGGTTTCATGGTAGTTTTAGTGTTAGGGTTAGTGATTGGGTTAGAAAAAAAGGTTAGTGTTAATTAAGTGTCAACATTCGTGTGAGGTTAGGGTTAGGGTTATGGTTTGGGTTGTGGTTTGTGTTAAGGTTAGAGTTAGGGTTAGATTTCAGATTAGGGTTAGAGATTTTTAGGGTTAGAGTTAGAGTAAGGGTTACTGTTAGGTTTAGGGTATAGATTTAGGATTAGTGTTATGGTTTTTGTTAGGGTTTGGGTTAAGTTTAGTCTTAGGGTTAGTGTTAATTTTAACGTTAGGGATAGGGTTAAGATACGTGTTAGTGTTAGGGTTAAGGTAAATGTTATGGTTAGGGTAGGGTTATGTTTAGATTTAAGATTAGGGTTAGTGTTAGGGTTAGTGTTAGGGTTCGGTTAGGTAAAGGTTAGTGTTTGGGTTAGGGTTAGTGGTTAGTTTTAGGTAAAGATGAGGGTCAGGGTTAGATTATGGTCAGTGTTATGGTTTTGGTTAGGGTTTGTGTTAGGGTTAGAGTTAGTGTTAGTGTTAGTGTTAGGGTTAGGTTTCGATTTAGGTTTAGTCTTACCTTAGCATTAGGGTTTGGATGAGGGTTGGGCTTAGTGGAATGGTTAGTGTTAGGGTTTGTGTTAGTGTTATGATTAGGTTTAGTGTTAGGTCTATTGGTAGGGTGAGGATTAGGGTTAGGTTTAGGTAAGGCTTAGCATTACGGTTACATTAGTTTTAGGGTTGTGGTTTGGGTTAGCGTTTATGTTTGGCTTAGGGTTATTGTTAGGGTTATGTTTAAGGTTATGTTTAGGATTAGGGTTAGTGTTAGTATTAGGGTTAGATTTAATGTTAGGGTTAGTGTTATGGTGAGGGTTCATGTTAGGAATATGCTTAAATTTGGGATTAGGGTTCATGTTAGGGTTTAGTTTAGGGTTAGTGATAGTTTCTGATTTAGGTTTAGGTTTAGGGCTAGTGTTATAATTAGGATTAAAGATAGGGTTAGGTTTAGTGCTTTGGTTAGTGTCAGAGTTAGGTTTAAGGTAAGTGTTTGGGTTAGGATAAGGTTTAGGTTTTGTGATAGGGTTATTGTTACTGTTAGGGTTAGTGTTATGGATAGGGTTAGTTTAGGGTTAGGGTTAGGGTTAGGATTAGGGTTAAGATTAATGTTAGGTTAGGGTTAGGGTTAGGGTTACAGTTAGATTAAATATAGGGTTCTGGTTAGGGTTAGGTTTTGTGTTACTGTTAGGGTTAGAGTTAGGTTTAGTGTTAGGGTTAGGGTTAAAGTTAGTGGTAGAGTTACAGTTAGGTTTAGGTTAAGGTTTAGGGTTAGGCTTAGGGTTATGGTTATAATTAATGTTAGTGTAAAATTATGGTTAGTGTTAGGGCTAGGATTAGGGTTACTGTTAGTGTTTGGGTTAGGGTTAGGTTTTGTGTTAGGGTTACTGTTAGGGTTAGGTTTAGGCTTAGGGTGATGGTTAGGAATAGGGTTAGGGTTAGGTTAAGTTTAGGGTAGGTTAGGTTTAGGGTTAGGGTTAAAGTTAGTATTAGGGTTAGGGTTAGGGTAAGTGTTAGGGTTACTGTTAGGGTTAGCTTATCATTAGTTTAGGGTTCCTGTTAGGTTTAGGGATAGGGTAAGTGTTTGGGTTCCTGTTAAGTTTAGGGTTTTGTTAGGGTTAGGGCTAGTATTAGAGTTAAGCTTAAGTCAAATGTAACTGTTAGTGTTTGGGTTAGGGATATAGTTAGATTTAGAGTTAGTGTTAGTGTTAGTGTTAGCGTTAGGGTTAGAGTTAGGGTTAGGGTTTCTGTTAGGTTTAGGGTTAATGTTAGTTTTATCATTAGTTTTAGGTTTGGGGTTAGGGTTTGGGTGAGGGTTAGGCTTAGTGGTATGGTTGGGTTTAGGGTTCATGTTAGGGTTGGGTTTAGGGTTAGTGTTAAAGTTAGGATTAGGGTTAGTGTTAGGTAATCGTTAGAGTTAGGGTTATTAGGGTTTGTGTTATGGTGTGGGTTAGGGTTTGTGTTAAGATTAGTGTTAGGGATAGGTTTAGAGTTAATATTGCAGTTAGGGTTAGGCTTAGTGTTAGGGGTAAGTTTAGGTTTTGTGTTAGGGTTATGGTCAAGTTTATGTTAAGTGTTAGAATTACGGTTTGTGTTAAGGTTCAGGTTAGTGTTAGGTATAGGTTTATGTTAGGGTTAAGGTTAGGGTTGGGTTAGGTTTAGGGTTAGGGTTAAGTGTCCTGTTAGGGTTAGGAATAGGTTTGGTTAGTGTTAGGGTAAGTGTTAGGGTTAGGGTAAGAGTGGGGGTTAGGTTTAGGGTTACAGTTAGAGTTAGTGTAGGGTTAGTGTTAGGGTGTGTATAGGTTAAGGTTAGGGTTAGGGATAGGTTTAGGGTAGTTTTAGGGTTGGGTTAGGTTTAGGGTTTGTGTTAGAGTTAGGGTTAGGGTTAAGTAAAAGTGAGCTTTATGGTTATGTTTAAAATTAAAGTTTAGTGTTAGTGTCAGAGTTAGTGTTAGAGTTTAGCTTGGGGTTAGGCTTAGTGGAATGATTAGGGTTACGGTTTGTGTTAGGTTAGGGTTAGTGTCAGGTTATTGTTAGTTTAAGGATTAGCTTAGGATTAGGTAACAGTTAGCTTTAGGGTAAGGTTTAGGATTACCGTTAGGTTTAAGGTTAGTGTTAGTGTTAGTGTCTGGGTTAGTGTTAGGGTTAGGGTTAGGGTTAAGTTTACTGTTACGTTTAGGATTAGGTTTAGGGTTAGTGTTCGTTTTAGGTTTAGGGTTAGAATTAGTGATAGAGTTAAAGTTAGGGTTATGGGTTAGGTTTGTTATTTTAGTTACTTTTAGTGTAATGTTTAGCATTAGATTTGGTGTTAGGGTTAAGGTTAGGGTTTGGGTTAGGTTTAGGATTAGTGGTAGGGCTAGGGTTAGGGTTAGGGTTTGTGTTAGGATTAGGTTTAGGTTTAGGGTTACTGTTAGTTTAGTGATATGATTAGTGTTCGTTTTAGCATTAGGATTAGTGTTAGGGTTAGGTGTTAAGTCTAGTAATAGGTTTAGGATTAGGGTTAGTTTTAGAGTTATGGTTATGTTTATGGTAGTGTTAGGTTTAGGGTTAGGGTTAGTCTTAGGGTTAGGGTTGGGGTTAGGGTTTGTCTTAGGGTAGGGTTAGGGTTAGAGTTAGGGTTAGGGTTAGTGTTAGGGTTAGGATTAGAATTAGTGTTAGTGTTACGGTTATGTTTTGTGTTAGATTTACTGATACGGTTATGGTTAGGTTTACAGTTACAATTAGAGTTAGGGTTCGGATGAGCATTAGAGTTAGGTTTAGATTAGGGTTAGGGTTAAGGTTAGGGTTAAAGTTAGGTTTAGGTTTAAGTTTCAGTTAAGGTTACGGTTAGGGTTCGTGTTATGGTTAGGATTACGGTTAGTGTAAGGTTCAGGTTTATGGTTAATTTTAGGTTTATTTTTAGAGTTAGTTTTAGGATTAGAGTTAGGGTCAGTGTTAGGTTTAGGGTAAGGCTTAGAGTGAGGGTTAGGGTTAGTGTTTGGTTAGTGCTAGGGTTATTGTTATATTTAGGGTTAGGGTTAGGGTAGCGTGAGAGTTAGTGTTAAATTTAGGGTTAGGGTTGGGTAGCGTGAGATTTAGTGCTAAAATTATGGTTAGGGTAAGGGTTATTTTAGTTTAGGGTTAGGGTTAGGGTTAGGATTCATGTTAAGGTTAGGGTTAGGGTTAGGGTTAGGTTAAGTGTTAGTGTTAGGTTTATGGTTAGGTTTACAGTTAGTGTTAAGCTTAGGTTAGGGTTAGGGATAGTGTTAGGGTTAGTGACAAGCTTAGTGTTAGGGTTAGAGTGAGGGTTAGTGTTAGCGTTTGCATTAGGATTAGGGTTAGTGTTTGGGTTAGGGTTATGGTTAGGGTTAGGTTTAGGTAAGTGTGAGGGTTAGGTTTAGATAAGGGTCAGGGTTATTGTTTGGATTAGGGTTTTTTTTAGGGTTAGGTTTAAGGTTAGGGTTAAAGTTAGATTTAGTATTACAATTAGGTTTATTTAGGTTTAGTGTTAGGGTTAGGATTAAGTTTAGGATTAATGTTAGTGTTAGGGTTAGGGTTAGTGTTAGGGTTAATGTTCATGTTAGTGTTCTTGTTAGGGTTAGGGTTATGCTTAGGGTTAGGTTTCGTGTTAGGTTTAGGTTTAGGGTTAGGGTTAGTGTTAAGATTAAGGTTAGGTTTAGGTTAGGCTTAGGTTTAGGATTTGGGTCAGGGTTGAGCCTAGTGGAATGGTTAGGTTTAGGGTGCATGTTAATGTTAGGATTAGGGTTAGTGTCAGGGCTATTGTTAGGGTTAGGATTAGGGTTAAGTTTAGGTAAGGGTTAGCATTATGGTTATGTTAGGGTTAGGTTATAGTTTGGGTTAGGGTTTGTTTGGGTTAGGGGTTAGGGTCAGGATTAGATTTAAGGTTAGACTTAGAGTTAGTGTTAGGGTTAGCATTAGTTTTAGGATTAGAGTTAGGTTTAGTGTTAGGGTTAGGATTATGCTTAGGGTTAGTGTTAGTGTTAGGGTTAGGGTTCGTGTTAGAATTATGGTTAGGTTTAGAATTAGGGTTCATGTTAGGGTTTGGTTTAGAGTTAGTGATAGTTTAGGTTTAGGTTTAGGGTTTTGGTTAGTGCTAGGGATAGAGTTATGGTTAGTGTTAGAGTTCGTGTAAGGGTTAGGGTTAGGGTTAAGGTTCATGCTAGGGTTACGGTGAGGGTTAGGTTTAGGGTAAGTGTAAGCATTAGGGTTAGGGTTAGTGTTACAATTAGAGTTAATGTTAGTGTTAGGTACAGGGTTAGATTTAGGTTTAGTGATAAGGTTAGGGTTAGGGTTAGTGTTACCGTTAGGGATAGTGTTAGGGTTAGTGTTAGGTTGTGTGTTACAGTGAAGGTTCGGGTTAGAGTAAGGGTTACACGTATGGTTAGGATTCAGGCTAAGGTTAGGTTTAGGGTTAGGGTTAGGTTTGGGGTAGAGTTAGGGTTAGGGTTAGTGTTAAGTTTAAGGTTAGGGTTAGGGTTAGGTTTAGGCTTACGTTTAGGGTTACAGTTTAGGTCAGGGTTGGGCATAGTGAAATTGTTAGGTTTAGGTTATTAGGTTTAGGTTCAGGGTTAGGGTTAGAGTTAGGTTAAGGTTAAGGTTAAGGTTTGGGATAGTCTTTATGTTAGAGATAGGTTTATGGTTTGGGTTAGTTTTAGGGTTTGGTTTAGGTTTAGATTTATTGTTAGGGTTAGCATTAGGTTTAGGGATCGTGATAGTGTTAGGATTAGGGTTAGTGTTAGGGCTATTTTTAAGTTTAGGAATAGGGTGAGGTTTAGGTAAGGGTTAGCATTATGGTTAGGTTAGGGTTAGGGTTAGGGTTTGGGTTAGGGTTTATGTCTGGGTTAGGGTTAGGGTTATGATTAGGGTTAGGGTTAGGTTTAGTGTTAGGGTTAGGATTAGGTTTAGGGTTAGTTTAGTGTTAGTGTTAGGGTTAGGGTTAAGGTTTGGGTTCATGTTAGGTTTATGGTTAGGTTTAGAATTAGGGTTCATATTTGGGTTTGGTTTATTGTTAGTGATAGTTTTAGGTTTAGGGTTAGGGTTAGGGTAAGTGTTAGGAATACGGTTAACCTTATTGTTAGAGTTCGTGTTCGGGTTAGGGTGAGGGTTAGGTTTTGTTTAGGATTACCTTTAGGGTTAGGGTTAGAGTAAGTGTTAGGGTTACAGTTAGGGTTATAGATAGAGTTACTTTTAGTGTTAGGGTTAGGTTTAGGGATAGTTTTAGGTTTAGGGATAAGGTTAAGCTTAGGACTAATGTTAGGGATCATGTTAGGGTTTGTGTTAGAGTGAGGGTTCGGGTTAGAGTTAGGGTTATGTGTATGGTTAGGATTCAAGTTAGTGTTAGGTTTAGGGTTATGGTTAGGTTTGGGTTAGGGTAAGGGTTAAGGTTTGTGTTAGGGTTGGATTTAGGTTTAGGTTTACGGTTAAGTTTATTGTTAGGTTTATCGTTAGATTTAGGTTGAGATTAGTTTTAGGGTTAGTGATAGGGTAAGTTTTAGGTTAGAATTAGGGTTAGGGTTAGGTTAGGGTTCGGATTATGGTGAGCATTAGGTTTTGTGTCAGGGTTATGGTTAATGTTATGTTTAGGTTTAGGGTTAGGGTTAGTTTTAGTGTTAGTGTTAGGGTTAGGGTTAGGGCTAGGGTTTTCTTAGGGTTATTATTAGGATTAGGGTTAGGTTTTGTGTTTTGTTTAGGGATAAGTTTAGGGTTACGGTTAGGATTAGTGTTAGGGTTAGTGTTAGTGTTAGGGATAGGGTTAGTGTTAGTGATAGGGTTAGGTTTAGTGTTAGGGTTAGCATTAAGTTTATGGTTAGTCTTTGGGTTAGGGTTAGGGTTATGTTTTTTTTTTAGGGTTATGGTAAAAGTTAAGTTTTCTGTTAAATTTATGGTGAGAGTTAGGGTTAGGATTCGGGTTAGGGTTATGTTTAGGTTTAGTATTAAGTTTAGGTTTAGGTTTATGTTTAGGATTAATATTTGGGTTAGGTTTAGTGTTAGGTTTAGGTTTAGGGTTTGGGTTAGGGATAGGGTGAGGTTTAGGGTTAGTATTAGTATTTGGGTTAGGATTAGGTTTAGGGTTAGGGTTAGAGTTAGGTTAAGGTTAAGGTTTGGGATAGTGTTAATGTTAGGGATAGGTTTATGGTTTGGGTTAGTTTTAGGGTTTGGTTTAGGTTTAGATTTATTGTTAGGGTTAGAATTAGATTTAGGGTTAGTGCTTGGGTTAGGTCTAGGGTTAGGGTTAGATTTAGGGTTAAGGTAGGTTTAGGGTTCATGTTAGGGATATGTGTAGGTTTAGGGTTAGGGTTAGGGTTAAGATTAATGTTTGTGTTAGGAATAGTGTTAGGTTTAGGTTTATGGTTAGGGGTAGGTTTAGGGATAGGATTAGGTTTAGAGTTAGTATTAGCGTTCAGGTTAGGGTTAGATTTAGTTTAAGGGTTAGGGTTAGGGTTAGTGGTAGTATTAAAGTTAGGGTTAGGATTATGGTTAGTGTTAGGGTTAAGATAAGGGTTAGGGTTTGTGAAAAAGTTAGTATTAGCATTAGTGTTATGGTTTGGGTTTGGGTTAAGATTGGTGTTTGGGTTAGTATTAGGGTAATGGTTAGGGTTAGGGTTAGCGTTAGTGTTAGGGTTAGGATTCGAATTTGAGTTAGGTTTAGGGTTAGTAGTAGGATTAGATTTAGGTTTAGTGTTATGGTTAGGTTTAGGTTCAGATATAGGTTTAGTGTTAGGGTTAGTGTTAGGTTTGGGGTTGGGGATACTTTTAAGGCTAGGGATAGATTTAGGTTTAGTGTTAGTGTTTGGTTTAGGGTTAGTATTAGGGTTAGAGTTACGGTTAGTGTTAGGGTTAGGTTTGGGGTTATGGAGAGTGTTAGTGTTAGAGTGAGCATTAATGTTAGTGTAAGGTTTAGCGATAGGTTTCTGTTTAGGCTTTGGTTGAGTTTTAAAGTTAGGGTTAGGTTTAGGGATTAGTTTAGTGTTAGGGTTAGGGTTAGAATTTGGGTTAGGTTGAGGGTTAGTAGTAGGGTTAGATTTAGGTTTTGTGTTAGGGTTAAAATTAGTTTTAGGTATAGTTTTAGTGTTAGGGTTAGTGTTAGGTTTCGGGTTTGGGACAGTGTTAAGGCTAAGGATAGGTTTAGGGTTAGTGTTAGTGTTTGAGTTAGGGTTAAGTTTAGGTTTAGTGTTACAGTTAGGGTTAAGGTTAGGTTTAGGGTAAGTGATAGGGTTAGGGTTACTGTTACTGTTAATGTTAGAGTAAAGTTTAGTGTTAAATTTAGGGTTCTGGTTAGGCTTAGTTTTAGATTTATGGTTAAGGTTTATGCTAGGGTTTGGGTTAGTGTTAGTATTAGGGTTAAGGTTTCTGTTAGGACAGGGTTAGGGTTACAGTTTCAGTTAAGTTTAGGGTTAGCTTAGTGTAAGAGTTAGGGTTGGGTTAGTGTTAGAGTTAGGGTTAGGATTATGGTAAATGCTAGTGTTAGGGTTAGGGTTATAGTTAGGATTAGTTTAGTGTTAGGTTTAGGGTTTGTTTTAGTTTTATGGTTAATGTTAGGGTTATGGTTAGCATTAGGTAAGGGTTAGGGTTAGGGTTAGGATTGGGTTAGGTTTAGGGTATGGTTTCTTTTAGGGTTTGTGTTAGGGTTAGTGTTAGGGATAGGGTTATGGTTAGGTGTAGGAATAAGTTTAAGGTTAATGTTAGTGTTAGCATTAGCATTAGGGTTATGTTTAAAATTAGTGTTAGTGTTAGCGTTAGTGTTAAGCTTATGGTTAGGTTTAGGGTAAGTTTTATAGTTAGTGTTAGGGTTACGGTTAGTGTTAGAATTAGTGTTAAGTTAGGGTAAGGTTTAGTGTTAGTGTTAGGGTAAGGTTTATGTTTAGGGTTAAGTTTAGTTTTAAGGTTAGGTTTAGTGTTAGGGTTTGGGTTAGAGTTAGGCTAGTGTTGGTTTTAGGCTTAGTGTTAGGGTTTGTGTTAGGGTTAGTATTAAGTTTAGGGTTACATTTCGGAATAGGGTTAGGTTTAGGGTTAGGGTTAATGTTAGTGTTAGAAGTTATTTTAATGTTAGTGTTAGTTTTAGGGTTAAAGTTATTGTAATGTGTAGGTTTAGAGTTAGTGTTAGTGGTAGGGATAGGGGTAGGTTAGTGTTAGGGTTATGGTTATGGTTTGTGTTAGGGTTAGTTTTAGGGTGTTAGGTTTTGGGTTAGGTTAGGTTTAGGTTTAGGTTTAGTTTTAGTGTTTGTGATTGAGTAGTGTTAGGGTTATGGATAAAGTTAGGCTTAGGGTTAATTTTAGCTTCATTTATATGGTTAGTGTTAGGTTTAGGGAAGGGTTAAGGTTATTGTTGGGTTAGATTTAGGGTTATTGTGTGCGTTATGGTTTGTGTTAGGGTTAGGGATAGGGTTATAATTAAGTGTAGGGTTAGGGTTATAGTTAGAGTGAGTGTTAGGGTTACAGTTAGGGTTAGGTTTAGAATTAGTGTTAGGGTTACCATGAGGGTTGGCGTTAGGGTTAGGGTAAGTTCAAGGGTTAGTGATAGGGTTAGGTTTAGTGTAAGAGTTAGGGTTAGAGTTAGGGTAAGTGCTGATGTTAGTGTTAGGGTTAGGGTGAGGTTTAGAGTTAGACTTAGGTTTAAGGTTAGGTTTAGTGTTAGTATTAGTGTTAAGTGAGCATTAAGGTTAGGGATAGGGTTAAGTTTAGGGTTAAGGCTAGTTTTAGTGTTTGGGATACGGTTAGTGTTAGGGTTAGGTTTAGGTTTAGGGTTAGGATTAGGGTTACGTTTAGGGTTTGTGTTAGTGTTACGCATAGGGTTATGGTTAGGGTTCATGTTTGGGTTAAGGTTCGGGTTAGGTTTGGTATTAATGTTAGGGTTATGGTTATAATTAATGTTTGGGTTAGGTTGAACTTTAGTTTAAGGTTAGTTTTAAGGACAGTTTTAGGTATAGATTTAGGGTTAGGATCAGGTTTAGGGTTAGATTTAGGGTTTACGTTTGGTTTAGTGTAATGTATAGGGTTAGGGTTAGGCCTAGGGTTATCAAAAGGGTTAGGGTTATCATTAGGGTAATGGATAGGGTTAGCCCTAAGGTTAGGGCTAGGGTTATGTACAGGATTAAAGCTAGTGTTTGGGTTAGAGTTAGGTTTAAGTTTAGGAATAAAGCTAGGTTTAGGACTCAGATTAAGGCTAGGTTTTGGGTTAGTTTAGGGCTAGGGTTAAGGCTACTGCAAATGTACAATGTAGATTTATGATTACAGCATGTTATAGAGTTAGAGTTAGGTCTAGGTCTAGTGTTAAGGTCAGGTTTATAATGATAATGATGTTTAGAGCCAGGGTTAGTGTTAGGGTCAGAGTCAGGGTCAGGGTTAGTTTTCGGGTTAGGGTTAGACTATAATTAGTGATAGGGTTAGGGCTATGTGTAGGGTTAAGGTTTGGTTTAGGATAAGGGTTAAGGTTAGGGCTATGCCTCAGTTTTGTTTTAGGGCTAGGGGTAGAGTTAGGGCTAGTTTTAAGATTAGTCTTAGGGTTAGGGCTTGTGTAAGTGTGAGATTTAGGCTTAGGTTAAGGATTAATGATATGAGTAGAGTTATGGTTAGATTTAATCTTAGGGTTAGGGTTAAATTTAGAGTTCGGTTGAGTTCTAGGTTTTGAGATAGGGCTAAGTATAGGGCTAGGGTAGGGCTACGTTTAGGGCTAGGTGTATAGTGATGTTAAGGCATAGGGTTAGAAGTAGGTTTAGGGCTAGTGTGAGATTTAGAGTTAGTCTTAGTGCTAGGTTTAGTGTTAGGGATAGGGCTAAATTAGGACTAGAATTAGGGCTAGGGTTCGTGTTGAGGTTAGGCCTAGGGTTAGGGCTATGCTTAGTGTTAAGTTTAGGGTTAGGGTTAGGTTTAGGGTAAGGGATGGGCATATAGCTTATTTTAGGACTAGGGTGAGATTTAGAGTTAAGGTTAGAGCTAACGTTAGGGTTAGGGTTATGATTAAGACGAGGTTTATTGCTAGGATGTGGGTTTAGTTTTGTATTAGGGTTAGGGCTAGGATTAGATCTAGGGCTAATGTCAGGTCTAGGGTACGGTTAGGGATAGTTTTAGGGTTAGGTTTATGGCTAGGTCTGTTGTAAAGTTTAAGTTTCTTGTTAGGGTTATGTTTGGAGCTATGGGTATTATTAGAATCAGGGTCAAGATTAGGGTTTGGTTTAAGTTAAGGTTTAGGTTTAGGGTTCAAATTAGTCTTATGTTTAGGGATCAGGTAATGACACAATTAGGTTTAGGGTTTAGGTTAGGTGTATGTTAATGGATAGGGTTAAGCCTAGTGCTAGGATTAGGGTTCCGCCTAGGGTTAGCATAAGACTTATAGTAATCTTAGAGTAATGAATAGGGTTAGAGCTAGGTTTAGGGCTAGAGTTATGTTTAGGATTAGGTCTATGATTAGGCTTAGGGTTATGGTTAGGGCTAGGGTTATTGTTAGAGTTATCTTTAGGGTTAAAACTTAGGTATGGCTTAGATTGGGGCTGGCTTTTGTGATAGGTTAGAGCTATGGCTAATATAATAACTAGTGTAATGATTAGGACTAGTTTATGGTTAATTCTAAGGCTAGGTGTAGTTTTAGGGTTAGTTTTAGGGTTAGAGTGAAGTTTAGAGCTAGGCTTAGTGTTAGTTTCAGGGACAGTGTTCACGTAGGTTAATGGTTAGGGTTAAAGCCAGAATTAGGACTAGGGTTAGGTCTAGATTAGGGTTAGAATTTGGGTTAGGTTAAGGGTAATTTTTAAGGATAGGTCTAGTTTGTCTTTAGGTCTAGACCTATAGTTATGGCTAGATTTAGGATTAGGTTTACTTCTAGGTTCAGTATTAGGGTTAGGTTTAGGTATAAGTTGACCAGTAGTGCTAGTGTTAGGTTTTGGTTTAGGGTTAGGTTTAGATTTAGACCTAAGTTTAGTGTTAGGGTCAGATTACTAGTCAGGGATAGGGTTAGGGTTTGGGTTATGGTTAGATCTTGAATGAAGGCTAGAATTAGGAGTAGTTATTGAGTTATGGTTTTGGCTAGGCTTAGGATTAGTGTAAGAATATGGTTAGCATTAGGGTGAGGGTTTGGTTTAGAGTAAGGGATAGGTTTAGAGCTAGGGTTAGGACCAGTGTTTTGGTTAGGTTTAGGGTTAAAGCTTGTGTTAGGGCTTTGATTAGGGCTAGTTTTGTATTAGGGTTAGGGCTAGTTATATGGTTATAGCTATTGTAAGAACTAGGGTTATGATTAGGGCTAGGTCTAGTGTTAGGGTTAGTTTTAAAGTTAGTGTTATATTTAGAGCTAGGTTTAGTGTTTGGATATGAGTCAGCATCATGGTTATGTTTAGGGTTAGGGTTAGGTTTCAAATTAGGGATAGGGTTAGGGCTGGTGTAGTATTAGTGTTTGGTCTAGGGTAAGGGTTAGTGTTAGGGGTATGGCTTGGTATTGTTTTAGGGCTAGGGCTGGGTTAGGGCTAATTTTAGCATTAGCATTAGGGTTAGAGGTAGTTTCAGGGTCAGGCTGAGGCATCAGGTTAGGGTTAGTTTTATAGATAGGTTTTGATCTAGAGTTAGTACTAGAGCTAAGGATAGTTCAAGTGTTACAACTAGTTTTAGAGCTTGGGTGAGGTTTACTGTAAGGCTTAGGGTTAGAATTAGGGATAGCTCTTGTGTAAGAATTATAGTTAGTCTTAATTATACTGTTAGGGTTAGGAATAGGGCTAAATTAGGGCTAGAATAAGGGCTAGGTTTAGTGTTAGGGTTAGGGATAGAGTTAGCGTTATGGATAGGGCCAGGGCTGGTGTTAGGGTTAGGGTAAGGGTTAGGTATTAAGCTATGGCTAGGGCTAGGGGGAATGTTAGGTTTATTGTTAGGTCTGGGTTATGGTTATGGTTATGGTTATGTTTGGGGTTAGGGCTAGGGTTTTCATTAAGGTCAGGGTTAGTTTTAGAGTAATGTATTGGATTAGATGAAATATTAGGTTTATGTTAAGTTTAGGTTATGGTTAAATCTAGGTTTAAGGATAGGTTTAGTTTTGATTTATTGTAAGGGTTACAGTTAAGTTTATGGCAAGGCTTAGGTTTAGGGTTAGGTCTAGGTTTAGGTTTATGATTAGGGTTAGGGATAGGGTTAGGATTAGGGCTAGGGTTATTATTAGGGTTAGGGTTAGGGTTAGGATAATATTAGGTTAGAGCTAGGGTTAGAACTAGGGTTAAGGTTAGGATTAGGGCTAAGGTTAGGTTTAGGTTTAGGGATAGGTCTAGTGTTATATTTAGGCTAAGGGTTATGACTTCAGCTAGGGTTATGTGTAAGGCAAGGGTTAGGGTTAGGGCTACATTTAGGATTATGGTTATGCTTAGGGTAGGCTTAAGCCTCAGATTAGGGCTAGGTTTTGTGTTAGGTTTAGGCCCAGGGTTAAGGCTATGTGTAATGTAAGATATATGTTTCTGATTAGAGCTAGTTTTAGGGTTAGAGTTATGGCTAAGTCTAGTGTTATGTTTAGGTTTTGGGTTAGGTTCAGGTTTAGAGCTAGGTTTAGTGTTAGTGTTAGGGTCAGTGTTCAGGTTAGAGTTAGGTTTAAGGTGAAAGCCAGAACTAGGACTAGTGTTAGGTCTAAGGATAGGGTTAGTGTTTGCTTTAGGTTAAGGATTATGTTAGGGCTAGGACTCAGGTTTTTTAGGTATAGGTTTAGAGTTATGCCTATATTTAGGATTAGGATTAGGTCTAGGTTTAGTGTTAGGGTTAGTTTTAGGTATAAGTTTACTGGTAGGGCTAGCTCTAACTTTAACCATTACCTAAACCAAACCCTAACCTTACACCTAGACCTAACCCTGGCCCTAATTTGAGTTGGAAGCCAAACCCTAAAACTAACCCTGAACCTGACACTGACATTAACACTTCTAGCTCTAAAACATCATCCTAACCCTAAAACTAACCCTAACACTAAACCTAGCACTAAACCCATAAAACTAGCCCTAATTGTAAACCCTGTACTTACATTAGCAGGAATCCTAAGCCTAGCCCTAACAAAACCTCAAACCTAGCCCTAATCCGATCCCTATCCCTAGCTTTAAACCTAACCTAACCCTAACACTAGCCCTAATTGTGATCATAACTCTTAACATTAAACTGATCTCTGACTCTATCCATTACCATAACCATAAACCTAACCACAGTGATAACGCTAGGCATAAACCTAAACTTATCCCGAGTCCTAATACTTCCATTACGCTAAACCTAACCTGAATCCTAAACCTAACCCTATCATTTACCTAAACCTAATCCTAAAACTAATTTAAGCCCAAACATGAAAACTTAACCAATCCCAAACCCTAACCCAGACCTTGACTCTTATAATACCCCTATCTCTAAACTTGAACATAACCCAACACCTAACCCTTAACCTAGACGTAGCCATAAACCTAATCCTAAAACTATCTTTAACCATAATTCTGCCCCTGAAATTAGCCCTAGCCCTAATCCTATACCTAACCCTAAAAACACACCTAGCCCTCATCCTAGCCCTAAACCTAGTCTTAATCATAATCCTAACTCTAGCCCTACACCTAACCCTAATTCTAACCCTCACCCTACTTCTAAACCTAGCTATAATGACATCCCTTACCCTAAATTTAAACCTAACCCTAACCCTAACACTAGGCTTAAGCTAAACACAAAACCTAGCCCTAATCCTAGCCCTAATTTAGCTCTATCTCTAACCCTATCCTAACCCTAGCCCTAAGACTAACTCTAAATCTTGCCCAGCCCTATCCTATGTTCTATCTGTTTACGCTACCGTAAACCTAACACTAGCCCTAACAATTGCCCTAAAGTTGGTCCCATCCCTAACCCTAACTCTAAATCTAACCTTAAACCTAACCTTAAGCCTAACACTAACACTAGCACTAACCCTAATGCTAATTGTAAGACTGGCTAATCCTAATCCTAGCAGTGAACCAAAACTGAACAATATCCCTAACCCTAAACCTTAACTTAAACCAAAAACTAACATTACATCTGGACCTAAACCTATCCTTAATTCGAGTCCTAAGCCTCACCTTAAAACTAATCCTAACCCTGAATCATACCCTAACACTCACACTAGATTTAAGAACTGCCCTAAACTCAAACCGAACACTAACATTAACAATGGCCCTAATTTGAGACTTAATGCTAACCATAAAACTAACCCGGACTTTGACTCCTATCCTAACAAGAACCATAGCTATAAATATTACCCTAACTTTAAACCTAAAAATAGCACTCAACTTACCCCTAACCCTAACCCTAAAACTAACCCTAAAGGTAACCCTAGTTCTTACATTAGCCGTTGGCATAATCCTAGCCCTAACCCTAACACAAATCTAGTCCTAAACTGAGCCCTCAACATAGCTTTAACTCTAACTCTAACTCTAACCATAGCCCTAACCCTAGATATAAATCAATCTTGTACCCTAAGCGAAACCCTAAACCTAAGAGTATCCCTAGACCTATCCCTAGTTCTTAGACTAACCAAAATCCTAACCCTATTAATCGTCCTAACTCTAGCCTTCATTTTAGCTCTAACACTATCCCAAAACCTAACCCTAAGCCTGACTCTTATTCTGACTCTAAGACTAAACCTAGATCTAACCCTAACCCCAATCCTTACCCAAAATTTACCATAATCCTATCCCAGACCTAACTCTGAACCTAACTCTCAGCCTAGCCCTAATCATAACTCAGAATCTAACCCTTATGCTAAACATAACCATAAACCTAATCCTAGTTCTAACCCTCACCTTAACCCTAACACAAGACCTAATCCGAACCATAACCCTAGCCCTAAACTTAACTCTAACTGTATTCATTACCCTAAAAATAACCCTCACAATAATGCTAACTCTAGGATTAACCCTAACCCTGTAGCTTTCCCCAAACCTATCAATTATCCTAAAATTACCCTGAACCCTAAACTTAACCCAATGATTACGCTAACCCTAATACTAATGCTAATTCAAGCCTTAACCTAACCTCAAATCTGAACCCTATCACTGACTGTGACCCTAATAATTCCCCTAGCTATAAACCTGACTCTTACCCTACCTAATTCTTACACTAGACCTAGCCATAAACCTAACCCTAAAACTATTCCTAAACTTAACCCTAGACCTGATATTAACACTAGCCTTAATCCTAGTCCTAACCCTAACACAAACCTCTTATCCTAGCCCTAAACATAGCCTTAATTTTATCCCTAACCCAAAACCTAGGCCTAACCCTAACACTAAACCTAGCCCTAATCTTAGCCCTAATTTAGACCTATCCCTAAACCTATTCCTAAACCTAACTCTACCTCAAAGTCTAAATCTTACTCTCATCCTAACCCTAAACCTAGTTCTAACTCTATCCCTTACTAGAGCCCTAATCCTAGTCCTAACCCTTGGTGTAACCCTAGACCTATTCATAGCCCTGGCCATAACCCTAGATCTAACCCTAAGTATAAATCTAACCCTAAACCTAAGCCTAAACCTAAACCTAACACTAGCCCTAATGCTAACACTAATCCTAATACTAGCTCTAACTCTAGCTCTAGCCCTAGAACAAAACCGAGTCATACACAAAACCCTAACCCTTAACCTAAACCAAATGCTAACTCTACACCTAGCTCTAACATATCCCTAATTCTAGTCCTAATTCTAACCCAAAAACTAACCCTGACCCTGAATCTGACCCTAACACTAACCCTCGCTCTAAACATCATCATCACCGTAAACCTCAATTTAACACCAGACCTAGCCCTAACTCTAACCCTGTAACTAGCACTAATCATAACCCTACATCATACATTAGCCATAGCCTTAACCCTAGCCCTAAACTAACCCAAAATCTAGCCTTAATCCAAGTCCTAAACCTAGCTTTAACCCTAAACTTAAACCTAACCCTAATTCCAAATTAGTGCAAATCCTATGCATAACCCTAGTCCTAACCTTAGGTCTAAACCTACCCATTACCCTAACAATAACCCTAACCCTTAAGCTAACCCTAGGCCTAACCCTAACCATATCCATTACACTAAACCAAACCTAAACTCTAAAACTAACCATGTCATTACCCTAAACCTAAACCCTATGTAACCCAAACCCTAACCCTGACACTGACCCAAAAAATAACCCTAGATATAAACCTGAATCTTACCCTAAACCTTATTCTTACACTAGACCAAGCCATAAATCTAACAGTAAATGTAGCCCTAACTGTAACCCTAGACATGACATTAGCCCTAGCTCTAATACTATCGCTAACCCTGACACAAAACCTAAACCTCATCCTAGCCATAAACATAGTTTTAATCATAATGCTAACTCTAACTCTAGCCCTAACCATAATAATAACCCTTTATCTAGCCATAAATCTAGATAAAACCACATTCCTTACCCTAAACTTAACCCTATCACTTGTCATCACAATTGCCCTATTCTTAGCCCTAGCTTAAACACTAGATCGAAACCTAACTTTAAATCTAACCCTAACTCGATGCCTAAGCCTAAAACTAACCCTAACCCTGATGCTAATTCTAAAACCAGCCATGACCCTAGCCCTAAGACTAACCCTTGCTGTAATTTAGCCCTATCCCTAATCCTAACCTTAACCCTAAGAATAACTCTAACACTCACACTAGCCCTTCCACTAGTTTGAATTCTATCCCTTCCTATAAACCTAACCCTATCCCAAATCATAATACTAACCTTTGCCCTGTCCTTAGCCCTAGCACTAAACTTAGATAAAAACCTAACTCTAAATTTAACCCTAAACCGAAGCCTCAGCCTAAATCTAAGACTAGCCCTAACCCTAACACTAATCCTAAAAATTTCCCTAACCCTAACCCTAGCCCTGAAACCAAACCAAGCCAAAGCTCTAACCCTAACCCTTAACCTAAACCAAGACCTAACCCTACACCTAGCCCTAACCCCAGCACTAATTCGAGTTGCCAAACTCTAAAACTTACACTGAACCTTACTCTGACCAAACACTAACCCAAGGTCTAAACATCACCCTAACCCTAACCCTAAACCTAACAGTAAACCTAACCCTAAAACACTAAAATTAGCCGTATTCATAACCCTAGTACTTACATTAGCCATAAACCTAACCCTAACACTAAGTTAACCCAAAACCTAGCCCTAATCATAACCATAACCCTAACTCTAAACTGATTTCTAACTTTATCCATTGCCATAACCATAACCCTAATGCTAATTTGAGCCCTAACTTTAAACCTTAACCTATCCCAAACTCTAACGCAGAATTTGACCCTAATAATACCCATAGCTCTAAACCTGATGCTAACCCTAACCTAACCCTTACACTAGACATACCCATAATCCTAACCCTAAAAATATCTTTAACCATAATTCTGGACCTGAAATTAGTCCTAACACTAACCATGCACGAACCCTAAAAAAAACAAAACAACAACAAAAAAAAAAAAAAAAAAAAAAAAAAACCCAGCCCTCATCCTAGGCCTAAACCTAGCCTTAATCATAACCCTAATTCTAACCATCACCCTACCTCTAAACCTAGCTATAAAGCCATCCCTTACCACAAACTTTGCCCTAACTCTAAACATAAACTCTAAACTCTAACTCTAAACTCTAACCCTAACCCTAACCCTAAACCTAACGCTAACCCTAGGCTTAAACTAAACACTAAACCTAGCCCTAAACCTAGCTATAACTTAGCCCTAACTATAACCCTAACCCTAACCCTAGCCCTAAGACTAACTCTTGCCCTAGCCCTAGCCCTAGCACTACTTCTAACCCTATCCCTTACCATAACACTAAACCTAGCCATAACCTTTGCAATATCCTTAGTTCTAGCCCTAACCCTATATCTAACACTAATTCCAAAATCAATCCCTACCCTAACACTAAGCCTAAGCCTAACACTAGCACTAGCCCTAACCCTTGGACTAAAACAAAACCGAGTATGAGCCCTAACCCTAAAACTTAACTTAAACCAATACTAACACTACAAATACCTAACCCTAGCCCTAATTCGAGTCCTAAATCTGACCTTAAAACTAACCCTGACCCTGACTCATATACTAACACTCACCCTAGTTCTAAACACTGCCCTCACCTTAAACTGAGCCCTAACAGTAACCCCAGCCCTAATTCGAGTCCTAACCCCAACCCTAAAACTAAGCCTGACCCTGACTCCTATCATAACATAAACCCTAGCTATAACTATCACCCTAACCTTAACCTAACCCTAACACTATACCTAACCCATACCCTAACAATAAAACTAACCCTAATGGTAACCCTATTTCTTACATTAGCCATTGCCCTAACCCTATCCCTAACCCTAACACAAGACCTAGGGCTAATCTGAGCCCTAAACCTAGCTTTAACCCTAACTATAACCATAACCATAGCCACAACCCTAGCTCTAAACAAATCCCTTTCCAAAGCAAAACCCTAAGCCTAAGGGTAACTCTAAACCTATCCCTAATCTTTAGGCTAACTAAAACACTAACCCTATTAATATCATTTAACCTTGACCTCATTCTAGATCTAACCCTATTCAAAACCCTAACACTAACCCTGACCATTTTACTGACCTTACCACTAATCTTAGGTCTAATCCTAACCCTAACCCTAACCCAAAATCTACTGTAATCCTATCCCTAGACCTAATCCTGAACGTAACTCTTAGCCTAGCCCAAACCATAGCTCAGAACCTAACCCTTACACTAAACATAACCCTAACTTGTCCCTAGTTCTAACTCACACCCAACCCTAAATGAAGACCTAATCCTAACCATAACCATAGCCCTAACCTTAAGTCTAAGTGTATCATTACCCTAAACATAACCCTTATCCTAATGCTAACCCTTGGCCTAACACTAAACATATGACTGTCCCCAAACTTATCAATTACCGTAAACCTACCCTGAACCTAATCCAGCCATTACCCTAACCCTAACCCTAACCCTAATGCTAATTCGAGCCCTAACCCTAAACTCAAACCTAAACCAACACTGACACTGACCCTAACAAATCCCTTAGCTCTAAACCTCATTCTTACCCTATATCTTACCCTATATCTAACCCTTACATTAGACCTAGACATAAAACTAACCCTAAAACTTTCCATAAGCATAACCCTATACCTGATATTAGCCCTAGCCCTGATACTAGCCCTAACCCTAAGACAAACCCTAGCCATTATCCTAGCCCCAAACATAGCCTTAATTATAACCTTAACCATAACCTTAGGCCTAAACCTAACACTAACCCTAGCCCTAGTTTTGATATAATTTATCCCTATCTCTAACCTTAACCCTAACCCTAGTCCAAAGACTAACTCTAAGAATCACCTTAGTCCTAAGACTAGTTCTAACCCTATACTTTACTGGAACCCTAATCATAGCACAAACTATAGGTCTAACTCCAGCCCTATCCATAGCCCTAGCAGCATACCTAGATCTAACCGTAACTCTAAATCTAACCCTAACCCTTAGCCTAAACCTAAACCTAACACTAGCCCTATTCCTAAGGCTAATCCAAAAGCTAGCACTAACCCTAGCACTAAAATAAAACCAAGCCATAGACCTAACCCTAACCATTAATACAAACTACGCCATAACCCTCCACTTAGCTATAACTCTAGCCCTAATTCGAGTTGCAAGCCAAACCCTAAAACTAACTCTGACCCTGACTCTGAACTTAACACTGACTCCAGCTCTAAACATCACCCTAACCCTACACCTAAACCTAACAATAGACCTCTAGCCCTAACCCTAACTCTAAAATTAGCCCTAATTGCAACCCTGGTAGTTGCATTAGCTGTAACCCTGAACCTAGCCTTAACTTAACTCAAAACCTAGCCTTATTCTGAGCACTATCTCTAGATTTACCCCTAACCCTAACCGTATCACTAATCATAACTATAACCCTAGCCATAACCCTAGATTAACCCTAACCCTAAGCCTAACCCTATCAATAATCATAACATTGAACATAGCTGTACCCCTGTCTCTAACCCTATCCATTACCCTAACCCTAACCCTAACCCAAATGCTAAACCTGGGCCTAAACCTAACTGTATCCCTAATCCTAATCCTATCCATTACCCTAAACCTAACCTGATGCCTAAACCTAAAACTATCTTTACCCTAATCCTAACTCAAATGCTAATTTGAGACCTAATATTAAGCGATAACCTACCCAAAACAACCCTGACCCTAATAGTACCCTTAGCTCTAAACCTGACCCTAACTCTAAACTTAACACTTACATGAGACATATCCATAAACCTAACCCTAAAACTATTTTTAATAGTAACACTAGACTTGAAATTAGCCCTAGCCATAATCCTAGCCCTTAACCTAGGAACCAAACACGAGTCCTAACCTTAATTCTATTTTTCACCCTAGCCCTAAATCTACCCATAAGCTCATCCCGTACCTAAAATTTAAACATAACCCTAAACCTAACCCTAAACCTCGCCCTAAACCTAGGCCTAACATAAGCCCAGGGGCCTTTATTTAATCCTATCCAAACCCTAAATCTAGCCATAAGACTATCTCTAACTTTGCCCTAGCCCTAGCCCTAGTTCTATCCTTAGCCTTAATCCTAACCATAGATCTAAGCCTAAGTCTAAATCTAAACCTAACTCTAAATATAACTGTAAAAATAAGCCTAAACCAAACCCTAACACTACCCCTAACCATAACACTAATCCCAAAACTTGCCCTCTAGCAAGGGCAAGCTCTAACCATAATGCTAATTCGAGCCCTAACCAAAAACCAAAACAAAGCCATAGCCCCAATCCTAACCCTTAACCTAAATCAAAATCTAACACTACACACATATCCCTAAAACTACCTCTAAAACTAACACTTACCTTGACACTGACCCTAACACTAATCCTAGCTCTAAAAATCACCCTAACCTTAAATTAACCCTAACACTATTTCTAGCCTTCACCTAACCTAACTAGCCTTAATCATAACCCTAATTTGTACATTAGTCATTGTCCTAACTGTAGCCCTAAGCATAACACAAATTCTAACCCTAATCTTAGCCCTAACCTTAGCTTTAACCCTAATACTAGTCTTAACCCTAAACCAAACACTAGCCCTAAGCCTAACTCTAACCCTATTCCTTACATTAAGCAAAACCCTAACCCAAATACTAACCCTCATTCTAATTCTAATACTTAGCCTAACTCTAAAAATTTCTCTTACACTGACACTGACCCTAACACTAATCCTAGCTCTAATCATCACCCTAACTTAAATTAACCCTAACACTATACCAAGTCTTAACTGTAACCCTAAAACTAGCCTTAACTGTAACCCTGGTTTGTACATTATTCATTGTCCTAACCCTAACATTAACCCTAACACAAATCCTACCCTGGATCCGAGCCCTAAACCTAGCTTTATACCTAATCTTAACCCTAACACTAGCCCTAAACCTAACCCTAACCCTAGCCCTAAAACTAGATCTAACCCAATCCATTACCCTAAGCCAAACCATATTCCACATGCTAACCCTAGCCCTAACCCTAATCCTTAGTGTAACTTTACCCTAACCATATTACTAGTCTTAACCCAGCCCTCATTCTACCTCTAAACCAAACCCTGACCCTTATCTGACCCTAAAAGTAATCCTAGGTCTAAACCTGACCCTAAACCTAAACCAAAACCTAACACTAGACCTACCGGTAACCCTGTACTTATACCTAAGCCTAATACTACACCTAGACCCAAAGCTAATCCTAAATATAGCTATAACTCTAGCAATAGACCTAAATAAAAACCTAGCACTAGCCCTAACAATAACCCTTAACCTAAACCAAACACTTACCCTACCCCTATACCTAACACTAGTCCTAATTCTGGCTCTAACCCTAAACCTAACACTATCCCCAAAACTGACCCTGATTCTAACACTGAACCTAGCTTTAAACCTGACACTAACCCAAAAACCTAGACCTAACACTAGACCTAGCTAAAACCCTAACCTTAAAACTAGCCCTAAACGTAAACCTAGTTCATATATTACACATTGTCCTAAACTTAACACAAAACCTATCACAAATCCTAGCCCTAATCCTAGGTCTATGCTTAGTTCTAAGCATGACTATCAGCCTAACCCTAGCCCTAAACCTAGCCCTAACATACGCCTTGCCTTAGATTTAACCCTAGCTCAAAGCCTAACCTTTACACTAAACATAACCCTAGCTCTATCCTAAACCCTAAACCTAACCCTAACCCTAACCCTAATCCTAACATTAAACCTAACCTGAACTTTAGCTCTAACTATATCCATTACCCTAACCCTTACCCTACCCCTAATTAAAACTCTGTCCCTAACACTAAACCTTACTCTAACCATAAATGTATACCTAGTACTAAATGTAAATCTAACCTTCACCCAAGCCCTAACCCTAGCTCAAACACTAACCCTTACCTTAACCTAATAATAACCCTAGCCCTAAATCTAACACTTACCCTAACTCTAAAACTTACCCTAAATCACACCTATCCCTATCCCTAAACCTAGCCCTAATCCTAGACTTAATCCAAATCATAACCTAGCCCTAACCCTAGCTATAAACTGTCCATAACACTAAACATAACTCTAACCCTAATGCTAACCCTAACCCAACTGCTAAACCTCACTCATCCATTACTCTAAACCTTAACTGAAACCTAAACTAAACCTTTCCATTATGCTAATCCTAAACCTAACACTAATTCTAATTTGAGCCCTAACCCTAAACCTTTAGCTAAACCAAATGCTAACCCTGACCCTGACCCTGACCCGAATAATAACCCTAGCCCTAAAGCTGACCTTTAACCTAAACCTTTAATCAAAACCTAACTCTTACACTAGACCTACCCATAACCTAACCCTAAAACTATCCTTAACGTTAACTCTAGACCTGATATTAGCACTAGACTTTGTCCTGGCCATAACCCTAACAGAAACCCTAGCCCTTAACCTAGCCCTAAACCTAGCCTTAATTCTAAACTGAACCATAACCCTATGCCTAATCCTAATAATAACCCTCACCTTATCCCTAAAGCTAGCTATAACCAAACCCATTCCCCTAAACTTAACCTTAATAACAATACTAATCCTAACTCCAGCCCAACCCATTGGTATAAACCCAACACTAACACTAGCCTTAATACTATCCCTAATTTAGCCCTAAACCTAACACTAACCCTAGAACTAATAACAGCTCTTATTTAGCCCTAAACCTAACCCTAACTCTAGCCCTAATCCTAGTCCTAATTTAGCCCTAATTGTATCACTAACCCTAGCCCTAATCCTAGCCCTAATTTAGCCCTAACTCTAACCCTAACCTTAACACTACTACTAAGACTAACTCTAATTCTCACCCTAGCCATATCCCTAGTTCTAATCATATTCGTTATCATAACCCTAACCCTCGTCCTAACCCTAGCCCTAACCCTAACCCTAGATCTAACCCTAACTCTAAATGTAACCCTAACTCTAAACCTCAACCTCAACCTCACACTAGCCGTAACCCTGATGCTAATGCATAATCTAGCAATAACAGTAGCCCTAGCCCTAAAACAAAGCCAACCTACATCCCAAACCCTTAACCTAAACCAAACCTAACCATACACCTAGTACTAACTTTAGCCCTAATTCGAGTTCTAACCCTAACCCTAAAACTAACCCTGACTCTGACACTGACCTTAACAATAACCCTTGCTCTACACATCACCCTAACCCTAAACCTAAAGATAACACTGGAACTACCTCTAACCCTAACCCTAAAACCAGCACTATTTGTAACAGTAGGTCATACATTAGCCATAGCCCTAAACTTAGCCCTCACCAAACCCCAAACCAAGCCCTAATCTGAGCCTTAACCCTAGCTTTAAACCTAACCCTGACCCAGAACATAGCACTAAACCTTACACTAACATTAGCCAGAATTCTAACCATAACCCTACCCCTATCACTAGTTTTAAACCTATCCATTACCCTAACCTTAAGCATAACTCTAATGGTAACCCTAGGCCTAAACCTAAACTTATCCCTAACCCTAACCTATTTCATTAATCTAAACCTAACCTGAACCCTAAACCTAACCCTATCATTACCCTAACCCTAACCCTAATGCTAATTTGAGCCCTAAACCTAAACCTTAAACTAACACGAACCCTAACTCTGACACTTCCCTTTATAATATACCTAGCTCTAACCTTGACCCTACTCCTAAACCTAACCTTTATACTAGACCTAGCCATAAACCTAACCCTAAAACTATCCCTAACCATAACCCTAGACCTGACATTTGCCCTAGCCATAATTCTAGCCCTAACCTTAACACAACCCAAACCCATAACCCTAACCTTAACCCTAGCCCTAAATTTAGCTATAACTGTCAATTACCATAAACATAACACTAATTATAATGCTAACCTTAGGCTTAAATCTAACCCTGTTCCTAACCATAACCCTTTCCATTATGCTAAATCGAACCTGAACCCTAAACCAAACCCTATCATTACCCTAACCCAAAACCTAATGCTAATTCAAGCCCTCAACCTAAACCCTAACCTAAACAAAACCCTAAACCTGACCCTGACCCTAATAATACCCCTAGCTATAAACTTGATCTTTCCTTAAACCTAACACTTACACTAAACATAGCCATAAACCTAACCCTAAAACTTTCCCTAACGTAACCCTAGATCTGACATTCGCCCTAACACTAACCCTAGCACTAACCCTAACACAAGCTCTAGACCTCATCCTAGTCCTAAACCTAGCCTCAATCATAACTCTAATGAAACCCTAGCCCTAATCCTAATTCTAAACTTCACCCTAGCCCTAACCCTAGCTCTAACCCCATCACTTACACTAAACCTAACTGTAAGCCTAAAACTTACTCTAGGCCTAAACATAACCATAAACCTATTACTAGCCCTAATTAAGCTCTATAATTAACCAAATACTAAGCTTAGCCGTAAGACTAACTCCCACTCGCACCCTAGCCCTATTCCTAGTTCTAGCCCCATCCCTTATCATAACCCTAACCTTAGCCATAAACCAAGACCTAACAGTATTCCTATCCTTAGCCCTAGACCTAACCCTAGATTTAATCTTAAATCTAAATCTAACTTTAACCCTAAGCCTAAACCTAAACCTAACACTAGCTCTAAACCTAATGCTAACCCTAAAACTACATCTAACCATAGCCCTAGCCCTAAAACAGAACTGAGCCGTAGCCCTAACTTTAAAACTTAACCTAAACCAAAACCTAACTCTACACCTAGCCCTAACCCTAGCCCTAATTTGAGTCCAAACCCTAACCCTAAACTACTCTGACCTTGAATTTTACCCTAAAAATAACCCTAGCTCTAAACATCACCCTAATGTTATACCTAATCCTACAACTAGACCTAGTCCTAACCCTAATCCTATGACTATCCCAAATCAAAACCCTAGTCCATACATTGGCCATAACTCTAAACCTAGCACTAACTCTAACCAAAACCTAGCCTTAATGCATGACTTAAGCATAGCATTAACCCTGAACCTAAACCTAACACTAGCTCTAACCCTAACTCTAAACACAGCCCTAACCCTAGCTCTGATCCTATAACTTACCCTAAGCTAACTCTAAACCTAATGGTAACTATAGGCCTAACCCTAATCCTTAGCGTAACCCAAACCCTATCCCTATTACTAGTGCTAACCTTAGCCCTCATTCTAGCTCTAACCATAACTCAAACCTGACACATATTCTGACCCTAATGCTAACCGTAGGTCTAAACCTGACCCTAACTCCATACTGAACCCTAAAACTAGCATGAGAAATAAACCTATGCCTAAACCTAACCCTAACACTAATCCTAGACCTAAACCTAATCCTAAATCTAGCCACATCTCTAGACCTAGACTTAAACAAAAAGCTAGCATTAGCCCCAATGATAAACATTAACCTAACACAAACACTAACCCTACCCCTAGACCTAACTCTAGTGATAATTCTGGGTTTAATCCTAACCCTAACTATAACCCAAACACTAACCCTGACCCTAACACTAACCCTAGCTCTAAATGTCACGCTAACTCTAACCCTAACCCTAAAACTTTACCTACCCATTACACTTACCCCAAAATTAGCCTTAATACTAATCTTGGTTAAACCATTAGTTGTACGCCTAACACCAGCCCCAACCTAACCCCAAACCTGGCCCTAATCTGAGCGCTAACCCTATTTTTAACCCTAACCTTAAAATTAGCCCTAACCCATACCCTAACCCTAGCTCTAATCCTAGCTCTAACCCTATCCATTACCATAAGCTAAACCTTAAACCTAATGCTAAACCAATTCCTAACCCTAATGCATGGTCGAACCCAAACCCTAACCCTATTACTAGTCCTAACTCTAACCTTCATTCCAGCTCTAACCCTAACCCAAACCCAAACCCTAACCCTGACACTTATTCTGAACCTAACACTAACTGTAGGTCTAAACCTGACCCTAACCAGAAACCAAACCCTAATCCTACATTTAAGCCTAAACTGGTAATCCTATACATAAACCTAAATGTAACACTAGCCATAGACCTAAATCTAATCCTAAATTCTAGCCATATCTCTAGCCCTAGACCTGAACAACAACCTAGCCCTAGCCCTAACAATAACCTTTAACCTAACCCAAATACTAACCCTACCCCTAGACCTAACCCTAGTCCTAATTCTGGCACTAACCTCAACACTAACTCTAACCTAACACTGGCCCTGACCCTAACATAATCCTAGCTCCAAATCTCACCCTAACCCAAAACCTAATCCTAACACTAGACCTAGCCATAACCCTAACCATAAAACTAGCCCCAATCAAAACCCTAGCTCTTACATTACCCATGGACCTAACCGTAGGCCTAAACTAACACAAAACCAAGCCCTAATCCTAGGCCTGAACATAGCCCTAAGTGTAACCCTAAACCTAACCCTAACCCTAACCCTAACCCTAAGCCTCGCATCAGACCTAACCCTAGCTCAAAGCCTAATATTTCCCCTTAACATAACCCTAGCCCTATCCCAAACCCTAACCTAACACTAGCCCTAACCCTAACCTTAACCATAGCCCTAAACATAGCTGTAATTATATCCACTACCCTAACCCTAGCCCTAATCCTAACCATAACCCTAGCCCTAAATCTAGATCTAATTCTATACACTATCCTAACCCTAATCCTAACCCTAATCCTAACCCTAGGCTTAACCCTAATCCTATTCCAATCCCTAAACCTATCCATTACCATAAAACTAACCTGAATACTAATCCTAAGACTATTCATGACCCTAAACCAAACTCTAACCCTAATGCTAATTCGAGCCCTAAGCCTAAACCTTAACTTAAACCAAACCTTAAGCCATACACTGACCCTAATAATACACATAGCTGAAAATTGACCCTTACCATAAATCTAACCTTTACACTAGACCCAACCATAAACATAACCCAAACATATCCCTAATGGTAACCCTAGACCTGACATTAGTCCTAGACCTAATCCTAGCCCTAACACAAACACGAACACTAGCTCTCATCCTAGCCCAAAAACTAGCCTTAATCATAACCTAACCCTCATTCTAACCCTTTCCCTAGCCCTAAATCTGGTTATAACCCCATCGCTTACCCTAAACCTAACCCAAACCCTAAACCTAACACTAACCCTAGCCCTAAATTTAACCCTAGGACTAACCCTAAAACTAAACCGAGCCCTAATCCTAAACATAACCCTAACCCTAGCTTTAAGACTAACTATAACTCTCACCCTAGCCCTAGCTCTAATTCCTACCCTATCAATTACCGTAACCTTATTCGTAGCCCTAAGCCTAGAATAACCCTAGCCCTAACCATACACCTTGCCCTAACCCTAGATATAAATCTAACTCTAAATCTAACCCTAATTCTATACCTAAACCTAACCCTAACGCTAGCCCTAACCCTAATGTTAATCCTAAAACTAGTCCTAACCATAGGCTTAGCCCTAAAACCAAACTGAGCCATAACACTAACCCTAAACTTTTACCTCAACCAAACCCTAACCTTACATCTAGCCCTAAGCCTAGCCCTAATTTGCGTCCTAATCTTAACCCTAAAACTACCCCTGAACCTGTCTCTGACATTAACACTAACCGTAACTGTAAACATCACCCTAAACCTAAACCTTACCCTAACGCTAGACCTAGTCCTAATCCTAATTCTAAAACTAGTTCTAACTGTAAACCTAGATCATATATTAGCTGTAACCTTGAACCTAATGCTTACCATAACCTAGCCCAAATCTGAGACCTAACCCTGGCTTTCACCCTAACCCTAACCATAACACTAGCCTTAACCCTAACCAGAACCCCTAGCTCTAACCTTATCCTTTACCCAGCCAAACCCCAACCCTAATGCTAACCCTAGTCCTAAAACTAATCCTTAGTCTAACCCAAACACTAACCCTATTACTAGTCCTAACCCTAGCCCTCATTCTTGTTTTTACAATAACCTAATTCCTAACCCTATCCCTGACCCTTATTCTGAAACTGAACCTAAACTAAACCCTAACACTAGCCCTAACCTTAACCCTATATATAAACCTAACCCTAACACTAGACCTAGATTAAACCTAATCATAAATCTAGCCATATCTTTCACCAAGACCTAAACGAAAAACTAGCCCTAGCTATAATAATAACCCTTAACCATAGCCAAACACTACCCTTACCTGTAGACCTAACCAATACTAATTCTGGCTTTTGCCCTAACCCTAACCCCAATCCAAACACAGACCCTTACACTAACACTAACCCTAGCTATAAAACTGACCCTAACCGAAACCAAAACCTAACACTACACCTAGCCATAAATGTAAACATAACCCTTACATTACCATAGCACTCAAACTAGCTCTAAACCTAACACTAAAACCTAGCCCTAATCCTAGGCCTAAATCTAGCCCAAAGCGTAATCCTAATCCTAACCTAAGCTTATACCTTACCCTAAGCTTAACACTAACGCTAACCCTAACACTCGCCTTAGACCTAACCCTAGATAAAACCCAAAACTTAATCCTAAATATAAACCTAGCCCTATCCCTAAACCTAATCCTAATCCTAGCCCTAATCATAATGTTAAAACTAGCCCTAATACCATCTCTAAAATTATCCATTACAATAAACCGAACCTTAAACCTAATGATAACCCTAGCTCTAATCCTAATTGTAAACCTAATCCTAGACCTAATGCTAAACTTAACCCTCATTGTAGCCTTAACCCTAGATAAAACCCTAACCATTACTCTGAATCCAAACTGAGCCCTAACCTTAACACTAACCCTAAACCTAAAACTATCCCTAACCCTAACCTGACATCTAACCCCATCCATTACCCAAAATCTAATGATAATCTTAGCCCTAACCCTAACACTAACCCTAAACCTAAAACTACTCCTATCCCTAACCCAACATCTAACCATATCCATTAACCTAACTATAAAGATAACCTTATCTGTTACCCTAACACTAACACTAACTTTAACTGTAAATATAACCCTAGACATAATCCTAAACCTAACACTGACCCTAGAACTAACCCTAGCTCAAAGCCTAACCTGTACCCTAAACCTAACCCAAACCCTAACCCTAGCACTAGCCTAACCCTAACCCTAACTCTAGCCCTAATCCTATCCAAAACCCCAGCCCTAACCCCAGCTCTAATGCTATTCATTACCCTAAATACAACCCTAATCCAAATACTAACCCTTGGCCTAACACTAACCATATCAATAACCCTAACCCTAACAATTACCCTAATCTTAACCTGAATCCTAAACTTAAACCAATCCATAAATCTAACCCTAATTCTAATCCAACACTAATTTGAGCCCTAACCAAATAATTAACCTAACACAAACCCAAAGCCTGATCCTGACCCTAAAAATACACCTTATTCTTAACCTGGCCATTACCCTAAACCTAACATTAGACCCAGCCGTGAACCTAACCCTATAACTATCTTAGCTGTATCCATAAACCTGACATTATCCCTATGCCTAAAACTTGCCCTAAACCTAACACAAACCCTAACCCTCATCTTAACCCCAAATGTAGCGTTAATTCTAACAGAAACCTAACTCTAGACCTAAACCTAATTCTAATCATTGCCCTAGCCCTAAACCTAGCTATAACCCCATCCCTTCCCCTCAACCTAACCCTAAACCTAATCCTAAACATAGCCTAACCCTAGGCCTAACCCTACCACCAATACTAAACATATCCCTAGCCCTAATTTAGCCCTAAAGTTTACCCTAACCCTAGCTTTAAGACTAAATCTAACTATCACACTAGCTCTATTCCTAGTTCCAACCCTATCCCTTACCGAAACCCAAACACTAGACCTAACCTTAGCCCTAACCCTAGAATTAAGCATAACTCTAAATGTACCCCTAAACCTAAACTCACCCTATCACCAGCAATAATACTAACATTAATCATAAAACTACCCTTAACTTTAGCCTTAGCCCTAAAACATAACGAGCCATAGCACTAATCCTAACCCTTAACCTAAACCAAATCCTAACCCTACATCTACCCCTAAGCCTACCCCTAATTCAAGACCTATCCTCAACTCTAAAACTAACCCTGACCGTGACTCTGAACTTAACACTAACCTTAGCTCAAAACATCACCCTGAACTTAACTTAACCATAAAACCAGACTTAGCCCTAACCATAACCCTAAAATTAGCCCTAATCATAACCCTAGTTCTTACATTAGTTGAATCCCTAACACCAGCCCTAATGTAACCCAAAATCAAGCCCTAATGTGAGCCCCAAACCTAGCTTTAACCCTAAAACTAAACCTAAACCAAGTCCTAAACCTTACACTAAACCTAAACTTAACTTTAATATTTGCACTAACCCTAAACCTAAAAGTAACCCTTACACTAACACTAACCTTAATCCTACCCCTAACCCTAGCTCTAACTCTATCCATTACTATAAACCTAACCCTAATCCTAACCCTAATGCTAACCCTCAGCCTAACCCTAACACATTCGCTAATCCTAACCTACACATTACCCTAAACATATCCCTAACCCTAAACCTAACCAAACACTAAACCTAGACGTAACACTAATCCTAAAACTAGCCCTAATTGTAACCCTAGTTCTTACATTAGCCATAGCCCTAAAGCTAAAACAAAACCTATCCTAGCCCTAATCCAAGCTCTAACCCTAGCTTTAACCCTAACCCTAAACATAACCCCATCCCTAACCCTAACCCTAACCCTAGCGCTACCACTAGTGCTAACACCTTCCTTTACCCTAAGCCAAACTCTAATCCTAAAGCTACCCAAGTCCTAAACCTAATTCTTAGCCTAACCCAAAACATATCTCTATTACTAGTCCTAACCCTAATTCTCAATGTAGATCTATCACTATCCCAAAACCTAAACCTAACTCTGACCCTTATTCTGACCCTAACACTAACCATAGGTCTAAACCTGACCCTAAACCTAAACCGACCTCTAACATTGGCACTACCTATAACCCTATAACTAAACCTTACCCTGTCACTAGACCTAAACCTACACTTAATCCTTTACCTAGTGATAACTCTAGGCCAATGCATAAACAAAAACTTAATCCAAGCCCTAATAATAACACTTAACCTAAATCAAACACTAACCCTACTCCTAGACCAAACCCTAGTCCTAATGCAAGCCCTAACAATAAACCTAACCCTAACCTGAACACTGACCCTTACCCTAACACAAAACCCAGCTCTAAAACTTATACTAACAAAAAACATAACCCTAATACTAGACCTAGAGATATCGCTAACCCTGAAACAAGCCATCACCATAGCCCAAAACCTATGTCTAACTGTATCCATTACCCTAACCCTAACCCTAAACCTAATGCTAACCGTAGCCCTAATCCTCACACTGACTCTAACCCTAATCCTCGCCCTAGTCCAAACATTAGCTCAATCCCTAACCCTTAAACTTAACCTAACCCTAACACTAACCCATGGCCTAAACCTAAACCTAAAATTAACCCTAGTCCTAATCCTAACCTTAAACCTATTCCTAACCCTAGCTCTAACCCTCATATTACCCTAACTCTAAGCCTAACCTTAATGATAACCCTAACCCTAACCTTAACTCTACACCTACCCATTTCCCTAACCCTAACCCTAACCCTGATGATAACCCTAGCTCTTACCCTAAATCTACCCTAACCCTAACCCTACATATAACCAAAAACCTAACCCTTGCCATAGAGCTAACCCTTGCTCAAACCCTAAACATTACCCTAAACCTAACTCTAAACCTATCCCTAATCCTAAACTTAAGCCAAAACCTAACCGTAACCCTAACCATAACACAAAATCAAACCCTATCCAATACCCTAAACCTAATGATAACCCTAGCCCTATCCTTAACACTAACCGTGACCCTAACCTTAACTATAACCTAGACCTAACCCTAAACCTAACCATTGCCCTAGTGCTAACCCTAGCTCAAACTCTAAACCATATCCTAAACCTAAAACTAACCCTAACCGTAGGCCTAACACTAACTCTAGCCCTAATACAAACCATAACCCTGGCCCTAACCCTATCCTTTATCCTAAGCACAACCATAACCCTAAGGCTAACCCTAAGCCTAACCCGAACACTTTTGCAAACTCTAATC
>NW_026692303.1:0-62164 GCF_021218885.2 Marmota monax | reverse complement strand
TCTGTCTGTTTCTATCTGGTTATTGTTTGTGTGTGTGGAGTTGTTCTCAGCCCTCATCTATGGTCCTCCCTGCCACCAGTGGTTGCAGTTGGAATGCTCCTGATTTCATTTTTGATGTTCTTTGTCTTCCCTTTCATTCTTTCAGCCATTCTGCATTGAAGATTGTCAATTTTGTTTTCCTTATCAAGGAACGACCCCTGGGTTGTTGGGTTGATGTTTACTACTGTTCTGAGTGCTTTTCATTTATTTCTATTCTCATTTTTATTCTTGCCCTTGTTCTGGAGATTTGGGAGAATGGTTTTTAATGTTGTTCCTCCAGTTCCTTAAAGGGTCCAGTTAGGTAGCTTATTTGGAAAGGTTTTCTTTTCACAAAATGAAATGTGTTGCTCTACAACTCTTCACATTCCCTGCATGGGGTCCCCCGAGGTCTAGTGTGTGATCCTCTGATTCTTGTTTTTCTCAAGAGCTTTTCTGATTCCACTTTTGAGTTCTTATTTGCATTATTGCTTAAAAGGCATTGTTTAAACTCTCCCATATTCGTTCTTTGCAGTTGTCCTTCTTTATTTTAATTCTACCGTGCTTCTAAAGATACTAGATGTGACCTCAGTGTTCTTTGGAGGGAGGAGGCTTGTTTGGTGACCTGGTGTTATTCTCCTGCTCTGAGCACATCACAGTCGTGTATTCTGCTGTTGGTTGGAACTTTTCCATATGTCTTAGGTCCTGTCTGTCCCAGTAGTGTTTATGCCTTGATGTGATGATTTTTTTTTGCTCTTATTATATTGCTGTTAATTTATCTTGCATTCTGTCCATATTTTATTCATTTTTTTTCCTGACATTATGTCAGACATTTGTCACTAGGACACCTTCTTGATGAGCTTATGCTCTTTCCCTGTATGTGATGGCCTTCTTCTCCTCTGACCCTGGGTGACCTAAAGTCCAGATTCTTTATTCATGCTCGCTTGTTTCCTTCTTGCAAGGTGCATCATTTTCCTGTCCTGTTATTCTCTGTGTGTCCTTACAACTCCAGGGCTTGTATTTCACAGAGATTACATGGGTGGGTGTTTTTTTTTTGGTGTGTTTATGAAGACACCCTATGTCACTTGATAGTGAAGATTTATTAACTGACACTTAACAGGTGTTGATAATGACTTAAATCTCCATTTTGCTCATTCGTCTCTTTTCTGTCATTCTTTGGTTTCTTTAATATTCTGTTATGTGTTCTCAGGGTTTTTTTAAGTTCTATACACATATCCTCTGCTTCCTTTACTTCTTCAATTTTTTTTCTACAGTATTTTTTCAGAATATTTTGCATTTAATTGATTTCCCTCATTTAAATATACTATATTACAAGTGCACAATTTTTGCAATACTAATCTCATGATTAAGAAAATTTCCATGGGTCACCTACCGATTCAATTTGGTGTTTTGACTTCATATACATTTCTCCTGAAAGCCTTCTATTGGAGCTACCTACTACAGTGCTTAAAGTCTTTGAAAGGCTGAGAGACACAGAATGGGTACTTAGCAGAATCCATAGGAAGAACACTTTTCCTGGGAGAGACTTGAGGATTCACACTTTTCAAAATGAGTCTTCCAATAACTGGGACAAACCAATCATACCTGTTTTAAAGCTCACGAAATTACACTGTGGCCTATTGAGAATCTTACCACTTACTTTTTAATTTCCAAACCAATATTTTCCACAGCGGGTTTATGACAATTAAACACATGTTTATTGTGAAATATATATATATATATATATATATATATATATATATAAACACCAGATATATTTAAAATAAACATTGTGACTTTTCCTTCAGTGTACTTTCATTGCATTGTGTGTTCACATTATTGCACAACTGTCCCCTCTGTGAATTTTCTGCATTTTTCTTCTTTTGGAATAGAGATAAAAATTCTCCACTGTCCACTTTGTTGGGTCCCTGGAACTTCATTCTATTTTTCTATCCCTATCAATTTGGCTACTCCAAATTCCACCTCCTTTAAGTAACTTTACATAATATTTGTTCTTTTGTGACTCACTTGCTTCAGTGAGTAACTTGAAGCCTCAGGTATGATGCACTGTGTGCCCAAATCTTCTTCCGTTTTCTAAGTTCCTAATATTCCAGTGTCTGTAGAAGCTATGTATTGTTTGTATCTTCTTATGGATGTAGGTACTGAGTTGTTTATACCTTTGAATATTTAAAACATGGACTTATGAGCAATTTTATAGGAATAATGTTTTGAATCCCTGCACAGAGTGTGTGTATGTGTGTGAGTATGTGTGTGTGTGTGTGTGTGTGTGTGTATGTGCGTTGGATCAGGTGATATTTTATGGTTGTAAAAGTTTACATTATCTACTTTGGAAAAAATACAGATAACTGAGACAATGAAATTATTGAAAAGCCTTGGAAATATTGTATCTAAAAAATAGTATGGAATATACAAGGCCTGACAAGTGACATTCACTTCACAGGGTCCCTTGCAGACACCATGTGAAAAATGAATCCCTGGTAATATCTCAGAGAGGCATGTGGTTTAACTTTCTTTTATATATTTGCCATACGCATGTTTCCAAATAAATCATTTTGAGAGAAGAAGGAGAAATTTGTATTGCATTTAAAACAGAACATACACCCTCCACCATGATGAATTATTTGAAAGCCAGCACATTTTTTTCATCTTAACACAATTTATCCATCACCGGCTATTGAAATATGTAGTGTCTTACCCCACATATATCTCAAAATACTAATAATACGTTTTTCAGTAGCAATGAACACCAAAGGGCTGAATGAGGCATAGCTATGGGCCACGAGGATCTGGATACAGTAAAATATTGGATCACCATTCACTGTGAGTCTTGCGTAGGAGAGAATGCTGTCCAAGATGGACATGACCACAAAGCAACTCAAGAGCAGCAGGATTGTCCACGTAGCCCTCAGTTCTGGGGATGATATTGGGGACAGGCTGGTGCTATGAAGATTATAGGACTGCCTATTATGCCTGCACAAGAGAGCCACATGTATCCATTTGCGATGGCCATCATTCCTATAAGGGAGCCTTCCCTGAAGGTCAGCAGGGTGGAAAAGGTGTGTTGGAGGAGGGAGGTCATGGGCCAAAGAGAGCAAGATTCTATGACGTACATAAAGTTGTCTGAGGTCAAATTGGGGGTAGCATTAATGGAGATGAAGAGGTGGCTACTGAAGGATGAGTAGATGACCCACAGGAAGAGAAGGAAATACAGGCTGTGATGTGAGTATTTATGTTTGAACTTTGCCAAGCAGGAGCCCCTGGGGCAGAGGGTGATGGCTTGGAGGACACTCAGCAGGCAGGTGGTGCAGAGGGAGAAGCCCATCATTAACCTGTACAGGTAGATGAGCAATTTACATTTCACATGACCCCACCTTTCCCCCTGAGATGTATAAATATCTGAATCTATGAAACCCTTGATGAGCAGCATTGATAGGTGAATTAGTGCCAAGAGACCAATGGCCAGGTCATTGGGCTTAGGTCTGTGCCTGGTAATGTGCAAGGAGACATGGACGAGAAGAAGAAGGGCATTGGCTATGACCCCAATGCCAATTTCAGTGTACACGGTGTTTCTTATGTGAATGTTACTGTACAGTTTGTGGGCTTTGCCCATCTTATGGGGAAAAGAAAAATATTATTAACACCTTAGGGGAAAAAAAAAAGAAAATGTCTTTTTTGGAAATATGATCTTCTTCATGGATCTCAACGAAAATTACTGCCATGAGGAAAAAAAAGAAAATTCATCCAAATGTATCTTTATGCCACATGAAAACTCAATTCTGATGCTGAGCACAGTGGTGTCTGCCTGAAATCCCTGTGACCTAAGAGGCAGAGGCAGGAGGATTACAAGGGTAAAGCCAGTCTTGACATCATGGGGAGAACCTGTTTCAAAATATAGAGTAAAAAAGACAGAGTGTAACTTGGTGCTTACCCACAAAGCAATCCCAAGCAAAAAATAGTAAAATAAGTGATCCCCGTGTTTTACCTCACATCCCCGAAAACCTGTCCCCAAAACCAATCCCCATGCACTGACTCATCTCAACACCTCCCAGCCTTGGCTAGATTACATGTGCCATTGGGATCTCCACAATGGCATACTTAATATGCCAGTTTTCTTGTGTATTAAGAATTATGAAGCTGGGGTTTAGGCTTACAGGTAGATCACTCAACTAGCATGGGTTAGTCATTGGGTTCAATCCTCAGCAGCACATAAAAACAAATAAAAGAAAGGCATTCTGTCCATATACAACCACAAAAGACAAACTTTAGAAAAAAAGAATTACCAGCCAGTCATGGTGGCACACTCATCTGATTCCAGCAGCGTGGGACACTGAGGCAGGAGGATCACAAATTGAAGGCCAGCCTCAGCAACTTAGCAAGGCCCTAAGCAACTGAGTGAGACCCTGTCTGAAAATTTAAAAAAAAAAAAAGGTCTGATGACGTGGCTCAGTGTTAAGCACCCTT
Source organism: Marmota monax (assembly GCF_021218885.2). Taxonomy (NCBI): domain Eukaryota; kingdom Metazoa; phylum Chordata; class Mammalia; order Rodentia; family Sciuridae; genus Marmota; species Marmota monax. The sequence goes on along the minus strand of NW_026692303.1, from coordinate 57,667 downwards.
GGGTTTAGTACCTCTTAAAGAATAATAATAAGCATTACCACATATTTTAAAATATGTTTCTTTCCTATCACCACACGTGTGAGGTTTTCTGGAGTGAGACAGAGTCTTGCTTGATTTTCACATTGCTGATCTTGTTTGTCAGGTACACAGTAGTAGCTCTCCAGTTTTAGGAGGATTTGAGTGGGGTTGCTTGCAGGAAATTGGAATGAGCCCCTCCCAAGCCAAGAGTGTCACAGATTAGACATGCTCAGAGGTATTTCATGTCAGCACATGTTAATTCTGGTTTATTTCCTGCCAGACCAAATATCTGTGATATATAAACAAGAAAACGTGGGTGTAAATTCTGAATTCCTGTGGCTCAATTTACTTGTATTATCTTCCATTCACAGTAGCCTCCCCTTGAGCTCTCTCTGATGCTGAGATACAGTCATCTCAGCAATCAACATAGTCATGTGAATACTTTAGGTATCATATATGAAATAAATAAAGTGTGCGTACAAACCTTGGAAGTGTTTGTGGCACATAATAAACTCCTTAGAAGTGTTGGCTTCTAAAGTTGTTATCATGGGGACTCCAAGATGGCCGCGAATAGAGTGCATCACACCCCGTGTACCGCGCCACTGCGCAGGTGAATAACGAGTTAGAATGACAAAAAACTATCTTGTTAGGAACTTACAGCAAAATGGGGGTGCACAAAAACCTAGAAGAAGGATTTCCAGCACCAAGGTCTGGTAATTGAGTCTCAAACACGAGCCAACTGTGCGACTGGAGATCCGGGCTGACTGAACCACGCAGCCCGCCCCGCGGCTACAGACGGCAGGGCACCACCGAGAAGCGACCAGCAAGCAGGGAGAAACATTGCTGCGGATTCTGTGGAATTCTGCCTGCTGAGCCCCCACTGAGCCCTGGGCTGAGTTTGGGATTTCAGACGGGGAAGAAGTGGTACAGTTCTATCCCCCACAACGGAAACTCCACCAAGGGAACCAGCAGCCACCATCTTGGAGAGCTGAAGTAACCACTGCCACTCTCCGACAGATTGCAACAATAAAACAGGTGTGTGTTACGCAGCTCATTTCCCATACAGCGGGGAATTCACATAATATCTTTCCTAGGCTTTCCGGGGGAGGGATTATCAGAGCTAGCCTGCATAAAGACTTGGGGAAAACTAGAGACACGTGACTTTCAACTCCCCCTCTCATCAGCTAAGAAAACAAAACCTGTCTAGCCAGTGCTGGGGGAGGGGCAAGCGGAAAAAATCAAAACAATTGAGTGCCGGGGTTCCCAATAGACACCCTCCACACCCAACAAACCGCAGGCCCACTGTACAGTTTGAACTGCCGAGAGGCATCACTCAGGGGAAATCTGGTCTAGCAGGAGAAACCAGGGGACTAGAGGCCAGGCCCTCGCTACTGGGCAGCTGGAGACTGCACGCCCGCCGGCGACAGTCCCCCCATTGCCCGCGTGACTGGGCGGCTGGAGACCGCCTGCCCACTGGCGACTGATTGCCCGCCGGCTGCCCGCGCGACTGGGCGGCTGGAGACCACCTGCCCACTGGCGACCAACCGCGCGAATGGGCGGCTAGAGATTGCCTGCCCCGCCGGTAACAGCCCACCCGCTGCCCCTGCGACTGGGCAGCTGGAGACTGCACGCCTGCTGGCAACTGATCACCCACCCACTGCCTGCGCGACTGGGCGGCTGGAGACTGCCCACCGCCGGTGAACGACAGCACAACTGGACGGCTAGAGATCGCCGGCCCCCCGGTGACAGCCCACACGCTGCCCGCATGACTGGATGGCTGGAGACCACCCACCCACTAGCGACCTGGAGCTGAAACCAACCAGAGACAGTCTAGTCCAAACCCCCCCATTTGGACACCCCGGCAAGGAGCTTGGGGCCCGCCATTCCAGAGAGGTGACGTCACTGGAGCTCAGCCGTCAGAATTCCTTCCCAGCAGAATCCACTTTAGCAGGCATAGTCTACCAACACAAAGGAGAGACAACAAAAATATACAAAACCAAAACAAATCTGTAGAAGAGAGCAGAAATACAGCAATCAAATAGAGCTGGTAAGTAACTTGAACATCATGAAAAAACAAGGGAAAAAGGAGTACAAACAATGCAGGACAACTTAATTCTACAGGAGGACCTAGAAGCATCAGAAACAGGTATAGGAAAGAACTGAAGGCATACCTAACTCAGATGGAAAGGAATATTAGAGAAGACATGAGGCAGCAAGTCCAAGCAATAAAAGTATATTTTGAAAATGAATTAAAAAAACAAATTCAAATGGCAAAGAACGAGCTTTACCAGGAGATAGAGGTCTTAAAAAAAAAAAAATCAAACAGTAATCCTAGAAATGCAGGAAACTATAAACCAAATTAAAAACTCAAACAAGAATATTACAAATAGACTAGATCAAGTAGAAGTCAGAAAATCAGATAATGAAGACAAAGTTTATCAACTTGAAAAGAATATAGTCAACACAGAAAAGATGCATAAATCCCATGAGCAATCTATTCAAGAGATATGGGATGTCATAAAAAAAACAAATCTGAGAGTCATTGGGATAGAAGAAGGCACAGAGAATCAAACCAAAGGAATGGACAACATATTAAATGAAATAATTCTAGAAAACTTCCCAGAGATGAAAGATGGAATGGATTGCCAAATCCTGGAAGCCTACAGGAACCCAAACATTCAAAACCCTAATAGACCAACTCCAAGACATATAATTATGAAGATAGCCAACATACAGAACAAGGAGAGAATAATAAAAGCTACAAGAGAAAGGAGGCAGATTACATTCAGGGGTAAACCAATTAGGTTAACGACTGATTTTTCATCACAGACTTTGAAAGCGAGAACATCCTGGAACAATGTATTTCAAACACTGAAAAATAATGGATTCCAACCAAGAATACTGTATCCAGCAAAATTAAGCTTCAGATTTGACAATGAAATTAAAATCTTTCATGATAAACGAAAGCTAAAAGAATTCACAGCCAGAAAACCAGCACTGCAAAGCATTTTGAGCAAAATACTACAAGAAGAGGAATTGAAAAATAGTGCCCAAAACTAACAGCAGGAGGTATCTAAGTAAAGGGGGAGGAAAATAACCAAAAAGTAAAAACTAGCCAAACTAAAATATATAAATAAACATGACTGGAAGTACAAATCATATTTCAATTGTAACCTTAAATGTTAATGGCCTAAACTCACCAATCAAGAGACATAGGCTAGTAACCTGGATCAAAAAAACAAATCCAACAATATGCTGCCTTCAGGAGACTCATATGATAGGAAAAGACATACACAGGCTGAAGGTAAAAGGTTGGGAAAAATCAAACCACTCACATGGCCCTCGGAAGCAAGCAGGAGTGGCCATACTCATATCGAATAAAATCAACTTCAAACCTAAGTTAATGAAAAGGGATAAAGAAGGACACTATATACTGTTAAAAGGAACCATCCACCAACAAGACATAACAATTATCAATATTTATGCACCAAACAATGGAGCTGCAACGTTCATAAAACAAACTCTCCTCAAGTTCAAGAGTCAAATAGACTACAACACAATAATTATGGGTGACTTCAACACACCGCTCTCGCCATTAGACAGATCCTCTAGACAAAAACTGAATAAAGAAACTATAGAACTCAATAGCACAATCAATATCCTACACTTAACCAACATATATAGAATATATCAACCATCATCAAGTGGATCCACGTTCTTCTCAGCAGCACATGGATCCTACTCAAAGATAGACCATATATTATGCCATAGGGAAACTCTTAGTAAATATAAAGGCATGGAGATAATACCGTGCACCATATCTGATCATAATGGAATGAAACTGGAAATCAATGATAAAAGAAGGAAGGAAAAATCCTACATCACATGGAAAATGAACAATATGCTACTGAATGATCAATGGGTTACAGAAGACATAAAGGAGGAGATAAAAAATTCTTAGAGACAAATGACAATAGAGACACAACATTCCAGAATCTATGGGACACAATGAAAGCAGTTTTAAGAGGGAAATTCATTTCTTGGAGTTCTTTCCTCAAAAAAAGAAAAAACCAACAAATAAATGAACTCACACTACACCTCAAAAACCTAGAAAAGGAAGAGCAAAACAACAGCAAATGTAGTAGAAGACAAGAAATAATTAAAATTAGAGCAGAAATCAATGAAATTGAAACAAAAAAAAACATTGAAAAAATTGATAAAACTAAAAGTTGGTTCTTTGAAAAAATAAATAAGATCGACAGGCCCTTAGCCATGCTAATGAAGAGAAGAAGAGAGAGAACTCAAATTACTAACATACGGGATGAAAAAGGCAATATCACAACAGACACTACAGAAATACAGAAGATAACTAGAGAGTATTTTGAAACCCTATATTCCAATAAAATAGAAGATAGTGAAGATATCGATAAATTTCTTAAGTCATACAATCTTCCCAGATTGAGTCAGGAAGACACACACAATTTAAACAGACCAATAACAAAGGAAGAAATAGAAGAAGCCATCAAAAGACTACCAACCAAAAAAAGCCCTGGACCGGATGGGTATAGAGCAGAGTTCTACAAAACCTTCAAAGAAGAATAATATCAATACTTTTCAAGCTATTTCAAGAAATAGAAAAAGAAGGAGCTCTTCCAAATTCATTCTAGGAGGCCAACATCACCCTGATCCTGAAACCAGACAAAGACACTTCAAAGAAATAAAACTACAGACCAATATCTCTAATGAACTTGGATGCAAAAATTCTCAATAAAATCCTGGTGAATCGAATACAAAAGCATATCAAAAAATTTGTGCACAATGATCAAGTAGAATTCATCCCTGGGATGCAAGGCTGGTTCAATATACGGAAATTAATAAATGCTATTCACCACATCAATAGACTTAAAGACAAGAACCATATGATCATCTCGATAGATACAGAAAAAGCATTCAACAAAGTACAGCATCCCTTTATGTTCAAAACACTAGAAAAACTAGGGATAACAGGAACTTGCCTCAACATTGTAAAAGCTATATATGCTAAACCTCAGGCTAGCATCATCCTAAATGGAGAAAAACTGAAGGCATTCCCTCTAAAATCTGGAACAAGACAGGGATGCCCTCTATCACCACTTCTATTCAATTTAGTTCTTGAAATACTTGCCAGAGCAATTAGACAGACAAAAGAAATTAAAGGCATAAAAATAGGAAAAGAAGAACTTAAATTATCGCTATTTGCAGATGACATGTTAATATATTTAACAGACCCAAAAGGGTCTACAAAGAAACTGCTAGAGTTAATAAATGAATTCAGCAAAGTGGCAGGACATAAAATCAACATGCATAAATCAAAGGCATTCCTGTATATCAGCAACAAAACTTCTGAAATGGAAATGAGGAAAACCAGTCCATTCACAATATCCTCAAAGAAAATAAGATACTTGGGAATCAACCTAACAAAAGAGGTGAAAGACTTATATAATGAAAACTACAGAACCTTAAAGAGAGAGATAGAAGAAGATCTTAGAAGATGGAAAAATGTACCCTGTTCATGGATAGGCAGAAATAACATCATCAAAATGGTGATATTACCCAAAGTTCTCTACAGGTTTAATGCGATGCCAATCAAAATCCCAACGGCATTTCTTGTAGAAATAGATAAAGCAATCATGAAATTCATATGGAAAAAAAAAGACCCAGAATTGCAAAAGCAATTCTAAGCAGGAAGTGTGAATCTGGAGGTATAGCGATACCAGAGTTCAAACTGTACTACAAAGCAATAGTAACAAAAACAGCATGGTACTGGTACCAAAACAGGCAGGTGGACCAATGGTACAGAATAGAGGACACAGAAACCAATCCACAAAATTACAACTTTCTTATATTTGATAAAGGGGCCAAAAACATGCAACGGAAGAAGGATAGGATCTTCAACAAATGGTACTGGGAAAATTGGAAATCCATATGCAACAAAATGAAACTGAATCCCTTTCTCTCGCCATGCACAAAAGTTAACTCAAAATGGATCAAGGAGCTAGATATCAAATCAGAGACACAGCGTCTGAAAGAAGAAAAAGTTGGCTCCAATCTACATACTGTGGGGTTGGGCTCCAAATTCCTTAATAGGACACCCATAGCCCAAGAGTTAATAACCAGAATAAACAAATGGGACTTACTTAAACTAAAACGTTTTTTCTCAGCAAGGGAAACAATAAGAGAGGTAAATAGAGAGTCTATATCCTGGGAACAAATTTTTACCCCTCACACTTCAGATAGAGCCCTAATATCCAGAATATACAAAGAACTCAAAAAATTAAACAATAAGATAACAAATAATCCAATCAACAAATGGGCCAAGGACCTGAACAGACACTTCACAGAGGAGGACATACAATCAATCAACAAGTACATGAAAAAAAAATGCTCACCATCTCTAGCAGTCAGAGAAATGCAAATCAAAACCACCCTAAGATACCATCTCACTCCAGTAAGATTGGCAGCCATTATGAAGTCAAACAACAATAAGTGTTGGTGAGGATGTGGGGAAAAGTGTACTCTTGTATGTTGCTGGTGGGACTGCAAATTGGTGCGGCCAATTTGGAAAGCAGTATGGAGATTCCTGGGAAAGCTGGGAATGGAACCAACATTTGACCCAGCTATTGCCCTTCTCGGACTATTCCCTGAAGACCTTAAAAGAGCGTACTACAGGGTTACTGCCACATTGATGTTCACAGCAGCACAATTCACAATAGCAAGACTGTGGAACCAACCCAGATGCCCTTCAATAGATGAATGGATAAAAAAATGTGGCATTTATACACAATGGAGTATTACACAGCACCAAAAATGACAAAATCATGGAATTTGCAGGGAAATGGATGGCTTTAGGGCAGATTTTGCTAAGTGAAGCTAGCCAATCCCTAAAAAACAAATGCCAAATGTCTTCTTTGATATACTGAGAGCAACTAAGAACAGAGCAGGGAGGAAGAGCAAGAGGAAAAGGTTAACATTAAACAGAGACATGAGGTGGGAGGGAAAGGGAGAGAAAAGGGAAACTGCATGGAAATGGAAGGAGACCCTCATTGTTATACAAAATTACATATAAGAGGTTGTGAGGAGAATGGGGATAAAAAAACAAGGAGAGAAATGAATTACAGTAGATGGGGTAGAGAGAGAAGATGGGAGGGGAGGGGAGGGGGGATAGTAGAGGATAGGAAAGGTAGCAGAATACAACAGTTACTAATATGGCATTATGTAAAAATGTGGATGTGTAACCGATGTGATTCTGCACTCTGTATTTGGAGTAAAAATGGGAGTTAATAACCTACTTGAATCTAATGTATGAAATATAATATGTCAAGAGCTTTGTAATGTTTTGAACAACCAATAAAAAAATGAAATTATAGGTTTCAGTCTTTTTTCTCCTATAGTGATCGAAGCAGTTGGAATTCTAATCAAACACGGTTTGTGCAGGCTGCTTGAAATTTCACACACTACAGCAGGTCTCATTGCTGTCTTAGGATTTGTTCCATCTAGCCCTAAGCTGCGACTGGGGAAAAACACTTTCATTTGAACCGTTTGCCAAGCATCCACAGAACTACGAGTTTCCAGAAATCCCAGCAAATATTTTTTCACCCAAACTTCATGATACATGGAGATAATGATCAGTACTCTAGTCACACTTGGACCCCAAATTTTATTCTTCTAGGTTGAAGCGTTTGTTTTCAAAAACACTTTGAAATTTTAGGATTCACTTCATTTTCCCAAATACTGATAGATGAAGTTGGAATTCTAAATCAAACAGGGTTTAGGCTACCTGCTTGAATCATGACACACTGAATTAGTTCTCAGTGTGCTATCTCTGTTTTGTTCCCACTTGAAGTAGAACGAAGGAAAGGCAGGGAATTAACCATTTCCTCAGAAAGTGTCTACCAAGATTCACAGAACTAAGTATTCTGAAATCTCAGCAAATATTTTTCCACCAAAACTTGATGATAATTGGCAGTAATGAGCTGTACTTCAGTCGCACTTGAACCCCCAAATTTCGTTCTTCTTGTTTCAAACGTTCGTTTTCGGGAACAGTTTGAAATTTTAGGTTTCACTCTGTTTACTCCTATACTGATAGATGCAGTTTTAACTCTAAATCAAACAGGTTTTGTGCTAGCTGTTGGCACCTTGACACACTAAATTAGTTCTCAGTGTTATCTCTATGGTTTGTTCCCTCTTGAAGAAGCCCTAAGTAGAGACAGGGGAAAAGTACTTTCATTTGAAGTGTTTGCCAAGCTTCCACAAAACTTTGAGTTTCCTGAAATCTCAGCAAATATTTTTTCACCCAATCTTGATGATACTTGGAGGTGATGATCACTATGCCAATCCCACTTGTCCCCCCAAATTTCGTTCTACTAGGTGAAGCATTCGTTTTCAGAACAAGTTTGAATTTTAGGTTTCCCTCTGTTTTCTCCTATAGTGATACACGGATTTGGAAGTCTAAATGAAACAAGGTTTGTGCTCGCTGCTTGCAACTTGACACACTGAGTTAGTTCTGAGTGCTGTCCCTATGCTTTCTTCCTCTTGAAGTAGCCCGAAGAAGTGACTGAGGGAAAACACTTTAATTTGAAAGCGTATGCAAAGATTGCACACAACTTGAGATTTCTTAAATCCCAGCAAATACTTTTTCACCCAAATTTGATGGAAATTCGCGGTAATGATCAGTACTTCATTTGCACATGGACCCCAAATTTCGATCTTCTAGGTTGAAGCATTTGTTGTCAGGAACACTTTGAAACTTTAGGTTACACTGTTTTTTGTCCTATAGTGATCGAAGCTGTTAAAATTCTAAATCAATCATGGTTTGTGATAGCTTCTTGATATTTCAGACACTACAGCAGGTCTCATTGCTCTCTTAGGGTTTCTTCCATCTTGAACTAGCCCAAAGCAGAGACTGGGGAAAAATCCTTCTATTTAAGAGCCTTTGCAAAGCTTACAAGAAACTATGAGTTCCTGAAATCTCAGAAAACAATTTTTCACACAATACTGATGGTACTTGGCGGTAATTATCAGTACACCAATCCCACTTGGCCCCGCAAATTTCGTTCATGGAGGTTGAAGCATTCGTTTCAAGTAACAGTTTGAACTTTTAGGTTTCACTCTGTTTTCTCCGATATCGATAGATGTAGTTGGAACTCAAAATCAAACAGGGTTTTTGCTAGCTGCTTGAAAATTGACACAATAAAAGAGTTCTCAGTGCTATCTCTATGGTTTGTTTCCCCTTGAAGTAGCCCTAAGCAGGGACAGGGCAAAAACCCTTTCGTTTGAAAGCCTTTGCAAAGTTTATAAAAAAGTACGAGTTTTCTGAAATGTCAGAAAACATTTATTCACAGAATGCTGATGATACTTGGCGGTAATGATCAGTACACCAATCCTACTTGGACCCTAAGTTTTGTTCCTCTACGTGAAAGCGTACATTTCCAGTAACAATTTGAATTTTTAGGTTTCCATGAGTTTGCTCCTTTAGGGAGAGAAGCATTTGGAACTCTAAATCAAACAGAGTTTGTGGTAGCTGCTTGATACTTGACAAAGTGAATTGGTTCTCGGTGCACACTCTATGGTTGGTATCCTCTTGAAGTCACCATAACAGAGACTTCGGAAAAACACTTTCATTTGAAAGCTTTTGCAAAGCTTCAACAGACTCCGAGTTTCCTGAAATCTCAGAAAACATTTTTTCACCCAATCTTGATGATACTTGGCTGTAATGATTACTACAGCAATCCCACTTGGCCCCCCAAATATCGTACTTCTAGGTTGAAACGTTCGGTTGCAGTAACAGTTTGAATTTTTAGGTTTCACTCTGTTTTCTCCTATATTGATAGATGTAGTTGGAACTCTAAATGAAACACGGGTTTTGCTAGCTGTTAGAAGCTTGACACAATAAAGTAGTTCTCATTGCTATGTCTATGGTTTGTTTCCCCTTGAAGTATCCTTAAGCAGGGACTGGGGAAAACCCTTTCATTTGAAAGCCTTTGCAAAGCTTACAAAAAACTATGAGTTTCCTAAAATTGCAGAAAACATTTTTTCACCCAATCTTGATGTCACTTGCCGGTATTGATCAATACACCAAGCTCACTTGGCCCCCCAAATTTTGTTCCTCTAGGTTGAAGCGTTCGTTTCCAGTAAGATTTTGAATTTTTAGATTTCAATGCAATTTCTCCTTTAGGAAGAGAAGCGGTAGGAACTCTAAATCAAACAGAGATGGTGGTAGCTGCTTGATACTTGACAAAGTGAATGAGTTCCCACTGCGCTCTCTATGGTTGGTTTCTTCTTGAAGTAGCCTTAAGCAGAGACTGCGAAAAACCCTTTCATTTGAAATCCTTGGCAAAGCTTACAAAAACTACGAGGTTCCTGAAATCTCAGAAAACATTTTTCACCCAATATTGATGATAATTGGCTGTAAGGATCAGTACAGCAATCCCACTTGGCCCCCCAAATTTGGTACTTCTAGGTTGAAACATTCGTTTGCAGTAACAGTTTGAATTTTTAATTTCACTGTGTTCTCCGACATTGATAGATGTAGTTGGAAATCTAAATCAAACATGGTTTTTCCTAGCTGCTTGAAACTTGACACATTAAAGTAGTTCTCTGAGCTGTGTCTATGGTTTGTTTCCCCTTGAAGTAGCCCTAAACAGAGAATGAGGGAAACCCATTCATTTTAGAGCCTTTGCAAAGCTTACAAAAACTACAAGTTTCCTGAAATCTCAGAAAACATTTTTTCACCCAATCTTGATGATACTCAGCGGTAATGATCAGTACACCAATCCCACTTGGCCAGCCAAATTTCCTTCACGTAGGTTGTAGCCTTCGTTTGCAGTACCAGTTTGAATGTTTACGTTTCACTCTGTTTTCTCCTGTATCGAAAGATGTATTTGGAACTCTAAATCAAACACGGTTTTCTCTAGCTGCTTGAAACTTGACACAGTAAAGTAATTCTGACTCCTGTGTCTATGGTGTGTTTCCCCTTGAACTAGCCCTAAGCAGTGACTGGGGAAAATCCCTATCTTTTGAAAGCCTTTGCAACGCTTATAAATCTACGAGTTTCCTGAAATCTGAGAAAACTTTTTTTACCCAATCTTGATGATACTTGGCTGTAAGGATTTGTACAGCAATCCTACTTAGCCCGCAAAATTTCGTACTTCTAGGTTGAAACGTTCGTTTGCAGTAACAGTTTCTATTTTTAGGTTTCACTCTGTTTTGTCCTATATTGATAGACGTTGTTGGAACTCTAAATCAAACACGGTTTTCGCTAGGTGCTTGAAACTTGACACAGTAAAGTAATTCTGACTCCTGTGTCTATGGTGTGTTTCCCCTTGAAGTAGCCCTAAGCAGGGACTGGGGAAAATCCCTTTCTTTAGAAAGCCTTTGCAACACTTATGAAAACTATGAGTTTCCTGAAATCTCAGAAAACTTTTTTACCCAATCTTGATGATACTTGGCTGTAAGGATCAGTACAGCAATCCTACTTAGCCCCACAAATTTCATACTTCTACACTGAAACGTTTGTTTGCAGTAGCAGTTTCTATTTTTAGGTTTCACTCTGTTTTGTCCTATGTAGATAGACGTTGTTGGAACTCTAAATCAAACAGGGTTTTTGCTAGCTGCTTCAAACGTGACAACGTAAAGTAATTCTGACTCCTGTGTCTATGTTGTATTTCCCCTTGAAGTAGCCCTAAGCAGGGACTGGGGAAAATCCCTTTCTTTAGAAAGCCTTTGCAATGCTTATAAAAACTATGAGTTTCCTGAAATCTCAGAAAACTTTTTTACCCAATCTTGATGATACTTGGCTGTAAGGATCAGTACAGCAATCCTACTTAGCCCCGCAAATTTCGTACTTCTACACTGAAACGTTCGTTTGCAATAACAGTTTCTATTTTTAGGTTTCACTCTGTTTTGTCCTATATTGATAGACGTTGTTGGAACTCTAAATCAAACACGGTTTTCGCTAGCTGCTTGAAACTTGACACAGTAAAGTAATTCTGACTCCTGTGTCTATGGTGTGTTTCCCCTTGAAGTAGCCCTAAGCAGGGACTGGGGAAAATCCCTTTCTTTAGAAAGCCTTTGCAACACTTATGAAAACTAAGAGTTTCCTGAAATCTCAGAAAACTTTTTTACCCAATCTTGATGATACTTGGCTGTAAGGATCAGTACAGCAATCCTACTTAGCCCCGCAAATTTCGTACTTCTACACTGAAACGTTCGTTTGCAGTAACAGTTTCTATTTTTAGGTTTCACTCTGTTTTGTCCTATGTAGATAGACGTTGTTGGAACTCTAAATCAAACAGGGTTTTTGCTAGCTGCTTCAAACGTGACAACGTAAAGTAATTCTGACTCCTGTGTCTATGTTGTATTTCCCCTTGAAGTAGCCCTAAGCAGGGACTGGGGAAAATCCCTTTCTTTAGAAAGCCTTTGCAACGCTTATAAAAACTATGAGTTTCCTGAAATATCAGAAAACTTTTTTACCCAATCTTGATGATACTTGGCTGTAAGGATCAGTACAGCAATCCTACTTAGCCCCACAAATTTCGTACTTCTAGGTTGAAACGTTCGTTTGCAATAACAGTTTCTATTTTTAGGTTTCACTCTGTTTTGTCCTATATAGATAGACGTTGTTGGAACTCTAAATCAAACAGGGTTTTTGCTACCTGCTTCAAACTTGACAATGTAACGTAATTCTGACTCCTGTGTCTATGGTGTGTTTCCCCTTGAACTAGCCCTAAGTAGTGACTGGGGAAAATCCCTATCTTTAGAAAGCCTTTGCAACGCTTATAAAAACTATGAGTTTCCTGAAATCTCAGAAAACTTTTTCTACCCAATCTTGATGATACTTGGCTGTAAGGATCAGTACAGCAATCCTACTTAGCCCCCATAATTTCGTACTTCTAAGTTGAAATGTTCGTGTGCAGTAACAGTTTCTATTTTTAGGTTTCACTCTGTTTTGTTCTATATAGATAGATGTTGTTGGAACTCTAAATCTAACAGGGTTTTTGCTACCTGCTTCAAACTTGACAACATAAAGTAATTCTGACTCCTGTGTCTATGTTGTATTTCCCCATGAAGTAGCCCTAAGCAGGGACTGGGGAAAAACCCTTTCATTTGAAAGAGTTTGCAAAGCTTAGAAAAAAACTATGAGTTTCCTGAAATGTCAGAAAACCTTTTTTCACCCAATCTTGATGATACGTGGTGGTAATGATCAGTATAGTAATCCCACTTGGCCCCCCAAATATACTTGTGGGTTGAAACATTCGTTTGCAGTAACAGTTTCAATTTTTAGGTTTCACTCTGTTTTCTCCTATATTGATAGATGTAGTTGGAAGTCTAAATCAAACACGGTTTGTGCTAGCTGCTTGCAACTTGACACACTGAATTAGTTCTGAATGCTGTCTCTAAGCTTTGTTCTTCTTGAAGTGGCCCTAAGAGGAGACTGAAGAAAAACACTTTCATTTGAAAGTGTTTGCTACGCTTTCACAAAACTACGAGTTTCCTGAAATCCCAGCAAATATTTTTTAACCGAATCTTGATGATGCTTAGCGGTAATTATCAGTCCCCCAATCCCATTTGGTCCCCCAAGTTTCGTTCTTCTAGGTTGAAGCGTTCGAGATACAGTTTGTATTTTTAGGCTTCACTTTTTACCCTTTAGGGAGGGAAGCATTTGGAACTCTAAATAAAATGTGGGGTTGTGCTTGCTGCTTGTAACTTGACACACTAAATTATTTCTCATTGCTATCTGTATGATTTGTTCGCTCTTGAAGAAGCCCTAGCAGAGACTGGGGTAAAAAAATTTCATTTGAAGCCTTTGCCAAGCTTCCACTTATTACGAACCCTAACCCTTACTATAACACTAACTCTAACCTTAACCCTAATCCTAACCCTCACACTTACCCTAACCCTAACCATAACATGAGGCTTAACCCTAAACCTAAACCTAACCCTAACTCTAATGCTAACACTAACCCTAACCATAAACCTAAAAATAACCCTAACCTAACCCTCACCCTAACCCTAACCTTAACCCCAATACTGAACCTAAACCTAACTATAACTTTAACCCTAAAACTAAACGTAACCCCAATTCTAACCCAAACCCTAACCCTAATCCTAAAACTAATCTTAAACCTAAACCTAACCCTAACAAGAACCTTAACCTTAACAGTAACCATAATCTAACCTTAACCTAACCCTAACCCTAAAATAATCCTATCCCTAACCCTAACCCAAATGTTAACACTAACCATAACCATAACCCTTACCATAAAACTAACTGTAACCCTAACACAAACCCTAACCCTAATCCTAAACCTATCCGAAAACCTAACACTAACCCTAAAACTAGACCTAATCCAAACACTAACCCTAAACCTAACCCTAACCCTAACACTAATCCTAACACTAAACCTCACCTTAATCCTAAAACTATCCCTAACCCTAAATCTGAACCTATCACTTATCCTTACCCTAACCATAACCCTCACCCTAACTCTAACCCTCAACCTAAACCTAAGAGTAACCCTAACCTAAAACTAACACTAAACCTAACCATAACACGAACCCTAATGTATCACTAAACCTAAACCTATCCCTAATCCTAATCCTAACTTTAACCATAATCATAATCATAACTATAACCCTAACTCTAACCCTAACACAAACCCTAAACATAACCCTAACACTAACCCTAACTCTAACACTAAAACTAACACAAATTGTAACCATAATCCTAATCCAAACCCTAACCCTATACCTATCCCTAACCCTAACACTAACCGTAACCCTAAACCTAACCCTAACACTAACACTACACTAACCCTAACCTTAACCCTAAACCTAACCCTAGCACTAACTCTAACCCTAACCCTAACACTAACCCTAAGCCTCTCCCTAACCCTAACCCTAACTTTAATTTTAACCCAAAACTGACACTAGCACAAATTGTACCTGTAACCCTAATCCACAACCTAACCCTTACGCTAACACTAACCCTAACCCTAACACTAACCATAACCCTAAACCTTCCCCTAACACTAACCCTAACCCTAAAGCTCACCTTAACACTAACTCTAACCCTAACCCTAACACTAACCCTAAGCCTCACCCTAACCCTAACCCTAATGCTTACATAAACCTAAAACTAAACCTAACACTAACCCTAACACTAACCATAAACCAAATTTTATTTTATTTTATTTTTTTAAAATTTTTATTGTTGGTTGTTCAAATCATTACATAGTTCTTGATATATCATATTTCACACTTTGATTCAAGTGGGTTATGAACTCGCATTTTTACCCCGTATACTGCTAAAACTAACCCTAACATTAAACCTAAGCCTCACTATAAACCTAATCCTAACTGTAACCCTAACCCTAACACTAAACCTAATGCTAAACCTAAACCCACAACTAATGCTAACCCTAACCCTAAAGCTAACCCTAATTCTAACTGTAACACTAACCCTAAACCTAAAACTTACCTAAACATAACCCTCTCTGTAACTGTAACCATAATAATAACCCTAAACCTAAACCTAACCCTAAACCTCACAGTAACCCTAACCTTAACCCTAACCCTAACCTAACTCTAACTCTAATCCTAAGCCTTATAGTAACCAAAACTATTACATTAACCATAACCCCAACACAAACCCTAAATCTAAACCTAACACAAACCCTAACACTAACCATAATATTTTACCATAACACTAGCCTAACACTAAACATAACCCTAACCCTGTCACTAATTCTAAAACTAAAGCTAACCCTAACCTGAACCCTAACCCTAACTCTAAACCAAAAACTAACCTTTACCCTAATCCTAACATTCACCAAACCCTAACCATACTGAAACACTAATTCTATCCCTAACCCTAACCCTAAAAGTTACCCTAAACATATCCCTAACCCTAACACTATCCCTAACTTTAACTCTTACACTAACACTAAAACATACACTAAACCTAACCCTAAACTTAACCCTCACACTAACCCTAACCCTAACAAAAACCCTAACCCTAACCCTAACCCTAAAACTTACCCTAACACTAACACTAACCCTATGCTACCCAGAACCCTAAAACTAAATTTAAACCTAATCCTAAGCTTCATCCTAAGTCTAATCTTAACCATAACTGTAACACTAATGCTATCACTAATCCAACAGAAACCCTAAACCTAACCCTTACCCCAACACAAAACATCCCTGAACCTAATACTAATATTAACACTAATCCTAACCCTAAATCTAACTCTAAAACTAACTCTAAACCTAAACCAAACCCTAACTCTAAACATAAACCTAAAACTAACCCTAACCATAACCCTAATCCTTATTCTAAAACTAACCCTAATGCTAACTTTAATCCTAACCATAACACTAACCCTAACCTAAACCCTATCCCTATCCCTAAACCTATCCCTAACCCTAAAACTATCCTTAACCCTAACCCGAACACTAACACTAAATGTAACTCAAAACTTAATCCTAACCCAACACTAACCCTAACACTCACACTATTATGAAACTTATACCTAACACTAAAACTAACCCTAAATCTAACCCTTACACTAACCCTATAGCTCACCATAACCCTAACCCTAATCTTAAAACCAACCCTAAACGTAACCCTAACACTAACTCTAACCCTATCATGAGGCCTAACCCTAACACTAAACCTAAACCTATCCCTAACACTAACACTATCCCTAACCCTAACCCTAACAAAAACACTAATGCTAGACCTAAACCTAAACCTAACATTAACCCTCTCGCTAACACAAACCCTAACCCAGACACTAATACTAAGCCTAACATTAACCCTTACACTAACCCTAGCCCTAACCCTAACAGTAACACTAACCTTAACACTAAACCTATCACTAACCATAACCCTAACACTTACATGAAACCTAAACCTAAACCTAATAAACTGAACCCTAACCCTAACCCTAACCCTAACACTAACTCTAAACCTAATCCTAACCCGAACACTAACCCTAACCCTAACCTTAACCATAACCATAACACTAACCCTAACCCTAACTTTAAACCTAAACCTAACCTAAACCTAATCCTAACCATAAAAATAACCCTAACCCTAACCCTAAACCTAACCCTAACATTAACACTATCCCTAACCCTAACCCTAACAAAAACACTAACCCTAGACCTAAACCAAAAGCTAACACTAACCCTATCACAAACACAAACCCTAACCAGACCCTAATACTAACCCTAACATTAACCCTTACACTAACCCTAACCCTAACCCTAACAGTAACCCTAACCTTAACCCTAAACATATCACTAACCATAACCCTAACACTTACATGAAACCTAAACCTAAACCGAAGAGTAAACCAAACCCTAACCCTAACCCTAACCCTAACACTAACCATAAACCTAAACCTAATCATAACCCTAACACTAACCCTAACCCTAACCCTAAGCCTAACCCTAACCCTAAACCTAACCTTAACCCTAACTTTAAACCTAACCCTAACCTAACCCTAATCCTATCCCTAAAAAGAACCCTAACCCTAACCCTAAACCTACCCTCGCACTAACCCTAACCCTAACCATAACACTAACCCTACTTATAACACTAACACTCACTCTAAACCAATGTATAATCCTAACCCCAAAACTAATGCTAACATAAACACTAACCCTAACTCTAACACTAATTCTAACCCTAACCCTAAACCTAAAACTAACACTAACCCTATACCTAAACCTAACACAAACCCTAATCCTAACCCTAACCCTAACCAAACATTTACCCTAACCCTAACACTAACCTTAACCCTAACCCTAACCCAAAACTACCCTAACACTATCCCTAACCCTAAACCTAATCCAAACTGTAACCATAACTCTAAACATAACCCTAACGGTAAACCTAACACAAACCCTAACCCTAAGTCTACAACTAACCCTAACCCTAACCCTAACTGTAACCTAACACTAACCATAAACCTAACCCTAACCCTATCACTGACCCTAAACTTTATCCTAACCCGAACACTAACCTTAATCCTAACCCTACCACAAACCCTAAATTTAACACTTACCCTACCCATAACCCTAAACTTAACCCTAACCCCAACCCTATCCCTATCACTAATACTAACCCTAACCCTACACTTAACACTAACCCTAACCCCAAACCGAAACCTAACCCTAACCCAAATACTAACACTAACCCTAACCCTAGACCTAATCCAAACACTAACCCTAACCCTAACACTAACCCTAACACTAAACCTCACCCTAACCCTAACCCTAACCCTAACACTAATCCTAACCCTAACCCTTATGTAACACTAACCCAATCCCTATCCCTAATCTTAAACCTAAATTTAACCATAACTGTAACCGTAACCATAACCCTAACAGTAACCCTAATACAAAACCTAACCTTAACCCTAACACTAAATATAACCCTAATCCTAACCCTAACCTAACCCTAAAATTAAGACTAACACAAATTGTAACCATAACCCTAATCCAAACCCTAATTTTAACCTAACCCTAACCCTAATACTAACCATAACCCTAAATCTAACCCTAACACTAACGCTAAGCCTTACCGTAACCCTAACTCTAACCCTAACACTAACCCTAACACGAATTCTAAAGCTAACCTAAACCTAACACTAACCTTAATCCTAACCCAAACCCTACCCATAAACCTAAACCTATCCTTAACCCTAACCCTTACACAAACACTAACCCAAACCATAACCCTAAGCCTTATCTAACCCTATCCCTAAACCTAACACTAAATCTAACTTTAACCCTAACCCAAATGTTAACAGTAACTCTTACCCCAATGCTAACCCTATCACTAACCCTAAACATAAACCTAACTCTAAACCTAATACTAACATGAACACTAATTGTTAACCTAACCCTAACCCTAACCCTAACCTTAACCCTAATCCTAACCCTAACACTAACCCTAAGCCTCACTATACCATAATCCTAACCATAACAATAAAGCTAACCCTAACACTAAACCTAATGCTAAACATAAACCCACGACTAAACATAACTCTAACCTAAAGATAACCATAATCCTAACGTAACCCTAATCCTAATTGTAAACCTTACCTATACATAACCACATCCCTAACTGTAACCGTAGCAGTAACCCTAACCCTAAATTTAACCCAAACCCCAACCCTGACCCTAACCCTCACACTAACCCTAACCCTAACATAACACTAACACTAACCTAAACCCTAATATTAAACCTAAACCTAATTATAATCCTAACCCAAACTCTAATGCTAACCCTAATCCAAGCCCTAACACTACCATTAACCCCAATCCTAAATATAAACCTAATACTAACACTAATTCTAACCCTTACACTAACATGAACCCTCACCCTATTTCTAAACTTAACCTAAACCTAACCTAAACCCAACCCTAACTCTAACCCTAACATGAAACCTAAACCAAACCCTAACCTAACCTTAATATTAACACTAACCCTAACCATAAAACTAACATAACACTAACAATAACCCTAACCCTAACAGTAACCCTCACCCTAAACCTAAACCTAACATTAACCCTAATCCTAACCCTAACATGATCCCAAACCCTAACCGTTATGCAAACCTAACTCTAACTCTAAACTTCACCGTAACCCTAACCCTAACCCTAACACTAACACAAAACCTAAAGCAAACACTAACCTTATCCTAAACCTATCACTAACCCTAAGTGTAAACCTAACTCTAAACCTGACATTAATGTTAACCCTAAACCCAAACCTAACCCTAAACCTAATTCTAAACCTTAACCTAACTCTAACCATAACCCTAACCCCAACCGTAACCCTAACCCTAAAGCTAACCCTAACCCTAACATTAATCTTAAACCTCACCCTAACCCTAAACCTTTACCAAACACTAACCCTAACCCTAATTCTAATTCTAACCCTAACCATAACCCTAACACGAACTCTAACCTTAACCCTAACCCTAACCCTAACACTAACCCTAACCTAACCCAAACCCTAACCCTAACCCTACCATAACACTAATTCTAACACTAATCCTAAACCTAACCCTAACTCTAACACTAAACCTAATGCTAACCCTAAACCTAATTGCAATCCTATACCTAACCCTAACTGTAACCCTAAACCTAACCCTAACCCTCAACCTAACACTGACCCTAAACCTCACCCTAACCCTAACCCTAAACCTATAACTAACCCTAAACCTAACAGTAGACCTAAACCTAAGTATAACCCTATCCCAAACACTAACACTAACCCTAAACCTACGACTAACCCTAACACTAACCCTAACTTTAACCCTAGCCCTAAACCTAAACCTAACATGAACGCTAACCCTAACACAAACCCTAACCCTAACCCTAATTTAACCCTAACACTAACCCTAACACAAACCCTAATCCTAAACCTAACCCTAACTCTAACCCTAACCCTAACCCTAACCTAACTCTAACCCTAATCCTAAGCATTATCGTAAACCAAACTATAACACTAACCATAACCCCAACAGTAATCCTAACCCTATTCCTAAAATAACCATACCCTAATCCTAATCCTAAAGGAAAGAAAAACCTTAACCCTAAACCTAACAATAACACTAACCCTAAAACTATCCCTAACCCTAACACTAAACCTAACCCTAAACTTAACCCAAACACTAAAAATAACCCTAACCCTAACCAAAAATCTAATCCAAACACGAACCTAAACCTAACCCTAAATCTAACACTAACTCTAACCCTAACCCTAACCCTGTCATAATACTACACCTAACCCTAATTATAAAACTATCCATAAACCTAACTATAACACTAACCCAAACACTAATCCTAACCCTAATTCTAATCCTAACTCTAACACTAACCTAACTCTAACCCTGATCCTAACTTTTATTGTAACCCAAAGAATAACACTAACCATAACCCCAACACAAACCCTAACCCTAAACCTAACACTAACCCTAACACTAACCCTAACTCTAAGCCTAACCCTAACCCTAACACTAAAACTAACACTAATTGTAACCATAACCCTAACGCTAACCCTAAAACTTATACTAACCCTAATTCTTACCCTAACCAAAATAATAACCCCAACAATAACCATAACCCTAACTGTAACAAAAACCCTAACCTTAACCTTAACCATAAATGAAACTTAACCCTAACCAAAACCTAACACTAACCCAAACCCTTACCCTAAACCTAAAACTATCCCTAACACTAACAATACCCTAACCCTAACCCTAATGGTAAGAAATACCTTAACCCTTTACCTAACAATAATACTAACCTTAAAATCCTCCCTAACCCTAACACTAAACCTAACCCTAAACTTAACCCAAACACTAACAATAACCCTAACCCTAACCCTAAACCTAACCCAAACACAAATCATAAACCTAACCCTAACCCTAACACTAAATCTAACCCTAACCCTAACCCTACCCTAACACTAAACCTTAGCCTCACCTTAACCCTAACCCTAACCCTAACCCTAATTCTAACACTATCTCTAAACCTAACTCTAATATTAAGCCAAACACTAATCCTAACCCTATACATAACCCTAAACTTAACACTAACCCTAACCATAAACCTAACCCTAAACCTAACACTAACACTAACCCTAACCATAACCCTAACACTAACCCTAACCATAACCCTAGGACTAACACTAAACTTAACCCTTACACTAACCCTAACCTAACCCTAATCCTAACACTAACCCTAAAAGTAACCATAACCCTAACACTAAACCTATTCTTAAACCTAACCCTAACCCTAACATTAAACATAACACTAACCCTGAACCTAACCCTAACCCTAAGCCTAAAGTAACCCTAACCCTAAACCTAATGTAACTCTATCACAAACCCTATCCCAAAACATAATCCTAACCCTAACATAACACTAACCCTAACCATGTCTTAACTTTAACCCTAATCATAATCCTAACACTAAACCTAACACTAACCCTAACCCTAACACTAACCCTAAACTCAACCCTATCCCGATCACTAACGCTAACCCTAACCCTAAACCTAAACCTAATCCTAACCCTATCTGTAACCCTAACCTTAACTTTAACACTAACACTAACCCTAACCAATATCCTAACACTAACCCTAACCTACCCATAACAATAAAACTAACCCTATCCTAACCCTATGCCTCACTTTAACCCTCTTACTAAACATAACCCAAAACCTAAATCTAACTTTAACTCTAACACAAACCCTAACCATAACACTTACCCTAACACAAATTATAACTCTAACCCTAATACTAACCCTATCACTAAACCTAACACTAATCCTGACCCTAACTCTAAAACTAACCCTAAACATAACCCGAACTCAAACTCTAACTCTAATTCTAATCCCCAAACTAACCCTAACCATAATTCTAAATGTAATCCGAAATCTAATTCTAAACTTAACCCTAAACGTAACTGTAACACTAACACTAACCCTAATCCTAACCCCCAAAGTAACCCTAACCTATCCCGAATCCTAACCCTAACCCTAACTCGAGCCCTAAACATAACCCTCACCCTAAGCCTAACACTAACCCCAACCCTAATTCTAACACTTAAACAAACACTTACCATAACTGTAACACTAACCCTAAACCTAAACATAACCTAATATTAAACATAAACCTAACCCTATCTCTAACTCTAACCCTAACCTTAATGTAACCCTAATCCTAACCCTAACAAAAACCCTAACCCAAACCCTAACTCTAACCCTGACCTAATCCTAACCCTAAACCTTACATAACCCCAACCCTAACCCTAACTCTAACCTTAACACTAATTCAAACCCAAATCTGAACACTAACTTTTACCCCAACCCTAACCTTATTCTAACCCTAACCCTAACCCTAACTATTCCCTAACGTTAACATTAACCCTAACCCTAACCATAACCCTAAAACTAACTCTAAGCCTCACTCTATACCTAATACTAAACATAAATCTATCCCTAACCCTTACCCTAACACAAACCCTAAACCTAATCCTAACCCTAACACAATCCCTAAACCTAATCCTAACCCTATCACAAATGATTACCCTAATGCTAACATTAATTCTAACCCTAACCATAATGCTAAAAATAACCCTAAGACTAACCCTAACCCTAACTTTATTTTTTGTTATTTTTTATTATTAGTTGTTCAAAACATTACAAAGCTCTTAACATATCATGTTTCATACATTTGATTCAAGTGGATTATGAACTCCCAGTTTTACCCTGTATACAGATTGCAGAATCACATCGGTTACACATACACGTTTTTACATACTGACATACTAGTGTATGTTGTATTAAACCTAACCCTGATCCTAACCATAACCCTAACCCTAAACTTAACTCTTACCTAAACATAATCCTAACTCTAACCCTATCAATAAAACTAACCCTAATCCTAACCCTCACCCTAACCCTAACCCTAATGTAACCCTAACCCTAACCCTAATAGTAACACAAACCCTAACCAAAACCATAACCCTATACCTTTAACACAAAATGTAATCCTTACCTATCCCTGATCTTAACCCTAACCCTGACCCAAACCCTAACCCTAACCCGCTTTCTAACTCTAACATTAAACTTAATACTAACCCTAATTCAAACACTAACACTAACGCTAAACCTAACTATAACTCAAACCCACCACTAACACTAACCCGAACCCTAACACTAATGTTAACACTAACCTGAACACTAACCCTAACCCTAACCTAACCGTAACCATTACCTAACAGTTAACCTAAACCTAAACCTAATCCTAAACCTAACACTAACACTAACCCTAATCCTAACCCTAACTCTAACCCTCACCCTAAACCAGAAATTAAAACCAACCATAACCCTTTCCCTAACATGACTCCTTACCCTAATACTAACCCGAACACAACCCTAACACTAACCCTCTTTGTAACATTTACCATAACCATAACCCTAACACTAACCCTAAACTAAACACTAACCTTAACCTAACGCTAACCCTAACCCTAACTCTAAGCACAACCCTAATCCTAACCCTAAAGCTAACCCTTACCTTGAAATGAACCTAAGCCTCACCCTAACCCTTACCCTAATCTGAATACTAACCCTAACCCAAACACTAAACCTAAACCTTACACTTATCCTAAAAGTAACAGTAACCCTGACCCTTATCCTAAGCCTAACCCTAACACTAAATATAACTCCATCCCAAACACTAACCCTAACCCTAACCCTAATCCTAACTGTAACACTAATCCTAACACTAACCCTAACCCTAACATTAAATATAACCCAAAACCTAAACCTAAACCTAACCCTAACACTAACCCTAACCCTATCCCTTATCCTAAACATAAACCTAACAAAACCCCTAAACTTAATCCTAACACAAACCATAAATCTAACCCTAATCCAAATTTAACCCAAACCCTAACCCTAACCTAATGCTAATCTTAACCCTTACCCTAAACCTAACCCTAACACTAACCGTAACCCTAAACCTAAAACGAACCCTAATTTTAATTCTAACATGAACCATAAATCTAACCCTAACCCTATTTTAACCCAAATCCTAACCTTAACACTAACCCTAATCCTAACCCTAAACCTAATCTAAATGTAACAATAAACCTAACTCTAACCCTAATCCTAAATTTATCATAACCCTAACCATAACCCTAAACTTAACCCCAACACAAACCCTAACTTTAAAAACAACTCTAACCTAACACTAAAGCTAACACTAACACTAACCCTATCTTTTACTCTAACCCTAACCCTAACCCTAAAACTAACCCTAACCCTAACCCTACCACTAACCCTAACAATAACCCTAATCCTAAACCTAACTCTAACCCTCACCCTAATTCTAACCGTAAGCTAACCCTAAACCTAACCCTAATCTTAACACTAACCCTAAACCTAACTATAACCATAACCCTAAACTTCATACTAACCCTAACCCTAACCCTATCCTTAAAACTAAAGCTAACACTAACCCTAACTTAACTTTAACATGAACCCTAAACCTAAACCTAACCCTAACCTAAACCTAATCATAAACCTAACCCTAACACTACCACTAACACTAACCGTATCTTGAACCCTAACTCATCTAACCCTAACTCTAAAACTAACCCTAATCCTAAGTGTAACCGGGACCTTAAACATAGTTTTAACTGTAGCCTAAGACAAATTTTAACCCTAACCCTAACACTAACCCTAACCCTACACTAACACTAATTTTAACAATAACCCTAACCCTTACCCTAAACTTTACCTTAACCCTTAACCTAACCCTAAACCTAACACTAACCCTAACCATAAACCTAATCCTAATCATAACCCTATCCCTAACCCTAACTCTAACCCTATCCCTAATGTATCACTAACACTAACCCAAACTCTATCCCCAAACCTATACCCAACCCTGACCCTAACCCTAATAATAACCCTAACCTTAACTTAATCCTAACCCTAAACCTAACCCTAACACAAACCCTAAAACCAACCCTAACACCAACCCTAACCCTAAAAGTAAATTTAAAATGAACACTAATGCTAATCCTAAATGAAAACCTAAACTGAATCCTAACAATAACACTAACCCTAACTCTATCCCTAACCCTAACACTTATTCTAACCATAACCCTACCTAACACTAACCCTAAACCTCACCCTAACTCTAACCCTAACCATAACACTAACCCTAACTCTAACCCTACACTAACCCTAAATCTAAGCCTAACACTAACCCCAAAACTAATCCTAACCCAACCATAACCCTAAACATAAAACAAACTCTAAACCTGACCCTAACCCTAAACCTAACCCTAACACTAACCCTAACCCTAACCCTAACACAAATCATAACCATAACCAGAAACCTAACACTAACCCTAATCTGAAAGCTAACCCTAACACTAACCCTAACCCTATTTCTAATCCTAAACTTAGACCTAACCCTAAACCTAACACTAACCCTAACACTAAACCTAACATTAACACTAACCCTAAACCTAAACCTAACCCTAACACTAAACTCAACCCTAACCTTAACCCTAACAATAACCCTAAACTTAAAACTATCTCTAACCCTAATACTAACCATAAGTCTAACCCTAAATTTAACCCAAACACAAAACCTAAACCTAACCCTAACCCTAACCCTAACAAAAACCCTAACCCTAACCCTAACACTAATCCCAAACCTAAACCGAACCCTAACCCTAATCCTAACACTAACCAAATCCTAACTTTAACTGTAACCCTAACCCTAACCCTTACATTTAAACTAAACCTAACCCTAAACTAAAACATAACACTAGCCCTAATCTTAACCCTAAATGTAACACTAACCCTAATCGTAACCCTAACCCTAACACTATCTCTAAACCTATCCCTAACCCTAACATTATTCCTAAACCTAACCCAATCACTAACACTAACAGTAAGCCTAACCCTAGAAGTAACCCTAACACTAACCATAACCCTAATCCTAACCCTAACACTAAAGATAACCCTAACCGTAACCCTAACACTAACACTAACTGTAAATCTAACCCTTAACTTAACGTTAACCCAAAACCTCACACTAACACTAACACTAACCCTAACCCTAAACTTAAAATAACCCTAACCATAACACTAACCTTAACCCTAAGTAAACCTAACCCTAAACCTAACTGTAACACGAACCCTAACCCCAACCCTAACCCTAACCCTGACACTAACTCTAAACTAAACCTCATCCTAACTTAACACTAACCCTAAACCTAACCCTAACCCTAATCCTAATCCTAACACTAACCCTAAACCTAACACTAATCTTAACCCTAACCCTAACCCTTAGACTAACACTCACCAAAAACCGAACCCTAACAGTAACACTAACTCTAATCATAATTCTTATCCTAACCCTAATCCTTACCTTAAACCTATCCCTAACACAAACACAAACCCTAACCCTAACTCTAACATTAACCCTAACACTAACCCTAACCTAACCTGAACCATAACACAAACCCTAACCCAAATCATAACCTAACCCTAAACTTACCCTAACCCTAACACTAACCTAAAACTAACCTTAATCCTAAACCTAACCCTAACTCTAACCATTACCCTAACCCTATACCTAACAAAAACAATAACTCTAATCCTAAAACTAATGGTAACCCTAACCTTAATCCTAAACCTTACACTAACCCTAACCCTAACTCTAACATGAACTCTAACTCTAACCCTAACAGTAACCCTAATCGTTACCCTAAAACTAACCCTAACCTTAAACCTAAACCTAACACTAACACTAACTCTAACCCTAACCCTAACCCGAAACCTAACACTAACCATAATCCTAAACCTAAACCTAACCCTAATCCTAACCATAGTACTAACTCTGACCCTAACCCTAACCCTTACCTAACCCTAAAAGTAAACCTAACCCTAACAATAACATCAACACTAACCCTAACCCGAAACCTAAACTGAACCCTAACCCTAACACTAACCCAAACCCTAACCCTAATCCTTACCTAGACCTAAAAGTAACCCTAACCCTAACAATAACATCAACCCTAACCCTAACCAGAAACCTAAACCGAACCCTAACACTAACTTAAACCCTAAACCTATCCCTAACCATAACCCTTATATTAAAACTAAACCTAACACTAAACCTCACATTAACCCTTATCCTAACCATAACTCTAACCCTGAACCTAATCAAAATGCTAAACCAAACACTAACACTAACCCTAACTGTAACCCTAACACTAACCCTAATACTAATCCTAAACCTAAAACTAACACTAACCCTAACCCTAACCTTAACACGTACCCTAAGCCAAAACCTAACCCTAACCTAAATCTAACCCTAACCCTATCCTTAACACACACCCTAAACAGAAACCTAACCCCAACCCTAACACTATCCCTAACCCTTATCCTAACCCTATCTTAACCCTAATCCTAATACTAACCCTAACCCGAACCCTAACACTAACACTAACTCTAATTATAACCCTAAACCTAAACCTAAATATTATTTTAACGCTGAACCTATCCTAACACTAACCCAAATTCTAACCCTAACTCTATCCCTTACACTAACACTAAACCTAATCCTAACTGCAACCCTATCCCTAATCCTAAGCCTAACACTACCATAACATAAACTGTAAACTTAACAATAACCCTAACCCTAACCTAACCCTAATCCTAACCCTAAATTTACACTAACCCTAACCCTATCACTAACCCTAATACTAACCTTAACCCAAACACTAACACTAACTTTAACACTAACCCATACTCTAACCCTATCCCTAACCCTAATGCTTATACAAACTCGAACCCAAACCCTAAGACTAACCAAACCTTAAACTTAACCCTAATCTTAACCCTAAACCTAACTCTAAACCTAACCCTAACCCTATCACTAACCCTAACCCTAACTGTAACCCTAACACTAAGTCTAAACCTAACCCTAAACCTAAAACTAACATACCCCTACCCCTACTCTAATACGAACCCAAACCTAATTCTAACCCTAACCCTAACCCTAACATGAACCCTAAGCCTAACCCTAATCCTAACCCTAATCTTAACCTAACCGTAACCCTAACCCTAACCTAAACCTAACAGTAACCATAAGAGTAACCCGAAACCTAATATTAACACTAATGCTAAATTTGACCCCAAACCAAAAACTAATCCTAAACCAAACCCTAAACCTAATTTTAACACTAACCCTAACACTTACACTTACACTAACACTAACTCTAAACCTAACCAAAACCTTAACCCTTACCCTAAGCATAACCCTAATTCTAACCTAAACCCTGTCCCTAATCCTAACAGTAACCCTAAACCAAACCATAATCCAAACTCTAACCTGTCCCTAAACCTAAAACTTACCTAATCCTAAACCTAACTTTAACACTAAACCAAAAACTTACCCTAAACCTAACCCTAACGGTAACTCTAAACATAATCCTAACCCTATCACTAACCCTAACCATAAACCTAACACTCACCCTAATTTTAACACTAAACCTAACCCTGAAACTAACACTAACCCTAACCCTAACAGTAACACTAAAACTAACCCTACCCTTAACCCTAACACTAAACCTAACCCTAACCCTAATTCTAACCATAATCCAACCGTAACTCTAAACCTAACCCTAACACAAATCCTATCCCTAAACCTAACCCTAACACAAACCATAACCCTAACCCTACCACTAACCCTAAAACTATCCCTAAACCTAACCCTAACCCTAACTCTGAAACTAACTGTAATGTTAATTGGAAACCTAACCCTAACCCAAACCCTAACACTAACTCTAAACCTAATTCTAAACCTTACTCTAACCCCAACCCAAACCCTAACACTAACCATAACCCTAACCATAACCCTTACTCTAACACTAACCCTATCCCTAACCCTAAACCTAATGCTAACCCTAACCCTAAACCTAACACTAACCCTAACTGTAACTACAACACTAACACTAACCCCAAACCTATACATAATCCTAAACCTAACACTAACACTAACCCTAACCCTAACTATAACCCTAACCGTAAACCTAATCCTAACCAAAACACTAACAATAACCCTAATCCTATCCCTAAACCTAACACTAACCCTAACCATAACCCTAAACATAACTCTAATCCTAACCATAACCCTAACCCTAACCCTTTCTCTAAACCTCACCATAAACCTAACCCTATCCCTAACACTATCTCTAACACTAACCCTATCGCAAACCCTAAACCTAACTCTAACCCTAAGCGAAATACTAATCCTAATTCTAATCCTAACCCTAACCAAAAACTTACACCACACCCTAACACTAAACCTAGCCATAACCCTAACACAAACCCTAACCATAACATAACAGTAACCATAACACAAACCTACAATATAACACAAACCCAAACCCTAACCCTAACCTTAAAACAAATCATAACCCAAACCATAACCCTAACCCACCCTAACCTTAACCCTACCCCTTACCTAACACTAACCCTAAATCCTTACCCTAACACTAATCCTAACCATAACCCTAAACCTAACACTAATGTTAGTCTTAACCCTAACCCGAACCGTAACACTAACCCTAACCTTAACCGTAACCCTAACGCTCACCCTAAACTTATCCCTAACCCTAAACCTAACAGTAACACTAACCCTAACTGTAACACTAACACTAACCCTAAACCTAATTTTCACACTAACACTAACCTTAAACCTAACCCTAATTCTAACACAAATCCTAACTCTAAATCTAACCCTAACCCTAACAGAAACCCTAACTCAAATGAACCCTAAATCTTACATGAACCCTAACCCTATAACTAATTCTAAACCTAACCCTAATCCTAAACATAACACTAAAACTAAACCTAATCCTAACCCTAATCCTAACCCTATCACTAACACTAATCCTAACCCTACTCCTAACCCTAACCCTAACCCTAACACTAATCCTAACCCTAACCCTTAGACTAAACCTATTTTAACCCTAACACTATCTCTAAACCTAACCTTAACCTAACTCTAAACCTAATCCAACTGTAACCCTAACTCTAACCCTAACCCAAACTCTAACCATAACCATCAACTTAACACAAACCATAACCCTAACCCTAACACTAACCCTAACACTAACAGTAGAACTAACCCTTATCCTAACTCTTAAACTAACCCCAACCCTAACCCGATCCCTATCCTGAACCTTACCCTAATTCTAAAACTAACCCTAAACCTAACAATAACCCTGACCCTTACCTAATACTAACCCTAACCCTACCCTTAACCCTAACACTAACCCTAACCCTAACTCTAACCCTAATCCAAACGTTACCCTAACCATAACCGAAACCCTAAACCTAAATCTCAACCTAACACAAACCATAAACCTAACCCTAACACTGACCCTAACACTAACCCCGATCCTAACTGTAATCCTACCTCTTAAACTAACCTTAACACTAACCCAATCCCTAACCCTGATACTCAACCTAATTCTAAAACTAACCCTGAACCTAATGCTAACCAGTACCCTAACAATAACCTAAACCTTACATTATACTAAACCTAAACCTAACCCTAACCATATCACTAACCCTAACAGTAACCCTAACCCTCAACCTAACATGAACCCTAACTTTAACACTAACCCTAATCCTAACCATAACCCTAACTCTAACCCTAACCCTATCCTTAACCCTAACACTAACCCTAACTGTAATCCTAACCCTAACTCAAATCATAATCCAACCATAACCCTAAACCTAACCCTAACGCAAATCTTATCCCTAACCCTAACCCTAACACATACATAACCCAAACTGTAACCCTAACCCAATCACTAACACTAACCCTAACCCTAACCCTTACCCTAACACTAAATTTAAACCTAACACTAACTCTAACATTAACCCTAACACTAACCCTAACACAAACCTTACCCCTATCCCTACCTCTAACCCTAATCCTAAACCTAATCCTATCCCTTACACTAACCCTATCCCTAACAGTAACCCTAACACTAATTCTAACCATAATACTAACCCAAACACCAACACTTACCCTAACACCAACCCTAACCATAAAACCTACATTAACCCTAAACTTAACCATTACCCTAATCGTATCCTTAATAATGAACCTAAACCTAACCCTAACCCTATTAACCCTAACACAAACCCTAACCCTTAGCCTAAACCTAACAAAACCACTAACCCTAACACTACAACTAACCCTAAAACTAACCCTAACCCTATACTTTTTTTATTAGTTGTTCAAAACATTACAAAGTTCTTGACATATCATATTTCATACATTTGATTCAAGCGGATTATGAACTCCCATTTTTACCCTATATACATAATGCAGATTCCCATCGGTTACACATCCACTTTTTTACCTACTGTCATACTAGTGTATGTTGTATTCTGCTGCCTTTCCTAACCTCTACTATCCCCCCTCCCCTCCCCTTCCCTCCCCTCCCATCACCTCCCTTCCCGTCTTCTTTCCCTACCCCATCTACTGTAATTCATTTCTCTCTCTTGTTTTTTCCCCCTTTCCCCTCACTTCTTCTTATATGTAATTTTGTGTAACAATTAGGGTCTCCTTCCTTTACCATGCAATTTCCCTTCTCTCTCTCTTTCCCTCCCCCCTCTCATCCCTGTTTAGTTGTGATCTTCTCATGCTCTTCCTCTCTATTCTGTTCTTAGTTGCTCTCCTTATATCAAAGAAGATATTTTGCATTTATTTTTTAGGGATTGGCTAGCTTCACTTAGCATAATCTGCTCTGGTGCCATCCATTTCCCTGCAAATTCCATGATTTTGTCATTTTTTAGTGCAGAGTAATACTCCATTGTGTATAAATGCCACTTTTTTTATCCATTCATCTATTGAAGGACATCTAGGTTGGTTCCACAGTCTAGCTATTGTGAATTGTGCTGCTATGAACATTGTTGTAGCTGTGTCCCCATAGCATGCTCTTTTAAGGTCTTTAGGGAATAGCCCAAGAAGGGGAATAGCTGGGTCAAATGGTGGTTCCATTCACAGCTTTCCAAGGAATCTCCATACTGCTTTCTAAATTGGCCACACCAATTTGCAGTCCCACCAGCAATGTACAAGTGTATCCTTTTCCCCACATTCTTGCCAGCAATTGTTGTTTGACTTCATAATGGCTGCCAATCTCACTGGAGGGAAATGGTATCTTAGGGTGGTTTGGATTTTCATTTCTTTTTTTTATCTGTTAGGTTGTTTTTATTTTATTTTTTTCTTTAATTTTTATTGTTGGTTGTTCAAAACATTACATAGTTCTTGACATATCATATTTCACACTTTGATTCAAGTGGGTTATGAACTCCCATTTTTACCCCGTATACAGATTACAGCATCACATTGGTTACACATCCACTGTTTTACATGTTGCTATACTAGTGTCTGTTGTATTCTTCTGCCTTTCCTATCCTCTACTATCCCCCATCCCCTCCCCTCCCATCTTCTCTCTCTACCCCGTCTACTGTAATTCATTTCACCCTCTTGTTTTTTTTCCCCTTTCCCCTCACTTCCTCTTGTATGTAATTTTGTATAACCCTGAGGGTCTCCTTCCATTTCCATGCATTTTCCCTTCTCTTTCCTTTTCCCTCCCACCTCTCACCCCTGTTTAATGTTAATCTTCTCATGCTCTTCCTCCCGACTCTGTTCTTAGTTACTCTCCTTATATCAAAGAAAACATTTGACATTTGTTTTTTAGGGATTGGCGAGCTTCACTTAGCATAATTTGTTCTAATGCCATCAATTTCCCTGCAAATTCTATGATTTTGTCATTTTTTAATGCAGAGTAATACTCCATTGTGTATAAATGTCACATTTTTTTATCCATTCATCTATTGAAGGGCATCTGGGTTGGTTCCACAGTCTAGCTATTGTGAATTTTGCTGCTATGAACATCGATGTAGCAGTGTCCCTGTAGCATGCTCTTTTTAGGTCTTTAGGGAATAGACGGAGAAGGGGAATAGCTGGGTCAAATGGTGGTTCCATTCCCAGCTTTCCCAGGAATCTCCATACTGCTTTCCAAATTGGCTGCACCAATTTGCA
Source organism: Marmota monax (assembly GCF_021218885.2). Classification (NCBI taxonomy): domain Eukaryota; kingdom Metazoa; phylum Chordata; class Mammalia; order Rodentia; family Sciuridae; genus Marmota; species Marmota monax. Next base: position 23,923 of record NW_026692303.1, on the reverse strand, counting down.
GTCCCACCAGCATTGTACAAGAGTACCCTTTTTCCCATGTCCTCGCCAGTACTTGTTGTTGCTGTTTGGCTGCCAATCTTACTGGAGTGAGATGGTATCTTAGGATGGTTTTGATTTGCATTTCTCTGACTGCTAGAGATGGTGAGCATTTTTTCATGCACTTGTTGGTTAATTGTATGTCCTCCTCAGAGAAGTGTCTGTTCAGATCCTTGGCCCATTTGTTGATTGGGTTATTTGTTATCTTATTGTTTAATTTTTTGAGTTCTTTGTATACTCTGGATATTAGGGCTCTCTCTGAAGTGTGAGGAGTAAAAATTTGTTCCCATGATGTAGGCTCCCTATTTACCTCTCTAATTGTTTCTCTTGCTGAGAAAAAACTTTTTAGTTTAAGTAAGTCCCATTTGTTGATTCTTGTTATTAACTCTTGTGCTATGGGTGTTCTATTAAGAAATTTGGAGCCCGACCCCACAATATGTAGGTCGGAGCCAACTTTTTCTTCTATCAGACGCAGAGTCTCTGATTTGATATCAAGCTCCTTGATCCATTTTGAGTTAACTTTTGTGCATGGCGAGAGAAAGGGATTCAGTTTCATTTTTTGCATATGGATTTCCAGTTTTCCCAGCACCATTTGTTGAAGATGCTATCCTTCCTCCATTGCATGCTTTTAGCCCCTTTATCAAATATAAGATAGTTGTAACTTTGTGGGTTAATTTCTGTGTCCTCTATTCTGTACCATTGGTCCACCAGCCTGTTTTGGTATCAGTACCATGCTGTTTTTGTTACTATTGCTCTGTAGTATAATTTGAAATCTGGTATCGCTATACCGCCTGATTCACATTTCCTGCTTAGAGTTTCTTTTGCTATTCTGAGTCTTTTATTTTTCCATATTAATTTCATGATTGCTTTATCTATTTCTACAAGAAATGTCATTGGGATTTTGATTGGCATCGCATTGAACCTATAGAGAACTTTTGGTAATATCGCCATTTTGATGATGTTAGTTCTGCCTATCCATGAACAGGGTATATTTTTCCATCTTCTAAGATCTTCTTCTATTCCTCTCTTTAGGGTTTTGTAGTTTTCATTGTATAAGTCTTTCACCTCTTTTGTTAGGTTGATTCCCAAGTATTTTATTTTTTTGAAGATATTGTGAATGGAGTGTTTTTCCTCATTTCCATTTCAGAAGTTTTGTTGCTGATATATAGGAATGCCGTTGATTTATGCATGTTGATTTTATATCCTGCCACTTTGCTGAATTCATTAATTAATTCTAGCAGTTTCTTTGTAGACCCTTTTGGGTCTTCTAGGTATAGAATCATGTCACCTGCAAATAGTGATAATTTAAGTTCTTCTTTTCCTATTTTTATGCCTTTAATTTCTTTCATCTGTCTAATTGCTCTGGCCAGTGTTTTGAGGACTATATTGAATAGAAGTGATGATAGAGGGCATCCCTGACTTGTTCCAGATTTTAGAGGGAATGCCTTCAATTTTGCTCCATTCAGAATGATGCTAGCCTGAGGCTTAGCATAGGTAGCTTTTACAATGTTGAGGTAAGTTCCTGTTATCCCTAGTTTTTCTAGTATTTTGAACATAAAGTGATGCTATACTTTGTCGAATGCTTTTTTCTGCATCTATTGAGATGATCATATGGTTCTTATCTTTGAGTCTATTGATGTGGTGAATAACATTTATTGATTTCTGTATATTGAACCATCCTTGAATCCCAGGAATGAATCCTACTTGATCATGGTGCACAATTTTTTGATGTGTTTTTGTATCCGATTCACCAGAATTTTATTGAGAATTTTTGCACCTATGTTCATTAGAGATATTGGTCTGTAGTTTTCTTTCTTTGAGGTGTCTTTGTCTGGTTTCAGAATCAGGGTGATGTTGGCCTCATAGAATGAATTTGGAAGAGCTCCCTCTTTTTCTATTTCCTGAAATAACTTGAAAATATTGGTTTTAATTCTTCTTTAAAGGTTTTGTAAAACTTCGCTGTATACCCATCCAGTCCTGGGCTTTTCTTGGTTGGTAGTCCTTTGATTGCTTCTTCTATTTCATCCATTGATATTGGTCTGTTCAAATTGTGTGTATCCTCCTGATTCAGTGTGGGCAAATCATATGACTTAAGAAATTTATCGTTGTATTCACTATCTTCTATTTTATCAGAATATAGGGTTTCAAAATAACTTCTAATTGTCTTCTCTATTTCTGTAGCATCTGTTGTGATATTTCCTGTTTCATCTCATATGTTAGTAATTTGAGATCTCTCTTCTTCTCTTTGTTAGCATGGCTAAGGGTCTGTCGATCTTATTTATTTTTTCAAAGAACCAACTTTTAGTTTTGTCAATTTTTTTCAATAGTTTTTTTTGTTTCAATTTCGTTGATTTCTGCTCTGATTTTAATTATTTTTGTTCTGCTATATTTGCTGTTGTTTTGTTCTTCCTTTTCTAGGTATTTGAGATGAAGTGTGAGCTCACTTATTTGTTGTTTTTTTTTTTTCTGTTTTTGAGGAATGACCTCCAGGCAATTAATTTTCCTCTTAAAACTGCTTTCATTGTGTCCCATAGATTCTGATATGTTGTGTCTGTATTTTCATTTGTCTCTAATAATTTTTTGATTTCCTCCTTTATGTCTTCTGTAACCCATTGATCATTCAGTAACATATTGTTCATTTTCCATGAGATGTATGAATTTTCCTTCCTTCTTTTATCATTGATTTCCAGTTTCATTCCATTATGATCAGATAGAATGCATGGTATTATCTCCACCCCTTTATATTTACTGAGGGTTGCCCTATGGCATAATATATGGTCTATTGTTTGAGAAGGATCCATGTGCTGCTGAGAAAAAAGTATATCCACTTGATGATGGTTGATATATTCTATATATGTCAGTTAAGTCTAGGTTATTGATTGTGATATTGAGGCTATTGTTTCTTTATTCAACTTTTGTTTGGAGGATCTGTCCATGGTGAGAGAGGAGTGTTGAAGCCACCCATAATTATTTTGTTGTGGTCTATTTGATTCTTGAACTTGAGGAGAGTTTTTTTTATGAATGTCACAGCACCATTATTTGGTGCATAAATATTGATAATTGTTATGTCTTGTTGGTGAATGGTTCCTTTTAACAGTATATAGTGTCCTTCTTTATCCCTTTTGATTAACTTAATCTTGAAGTCAATTTTATTCAATATGAGGATGGGCACCCCTGCTTGCTTACGAGGACCGTGTGCGTGGTATGTTTTTTCCCAACCTTTCACCTTCAGCCTGTGTATGTCTTTTCCAATCAAATGTGTCTCCTGGAGGCAGCATATTGTTGGATTTTTTTTAATCCATGTTACCAGCATATGTAGCTTTATTGGTGAGTTTAAGCCATTTCCGTTTAGAGTTACTATTGATATATGATTTGTATTTCCAGCCATGTTTGATTATTTATCTTTTTTGTAAAATTTGGTTTGTTTCTCTATGATTAGCTTTCCCCCTGCTCTCTGGCTTACTGAGGTACTTCCCACTGTTGGTTTTGGTTATTGTTTTTCATTTCTTTCTCGTGTAGTGTTTTGCTCAAGATGCTTTGCAATGCTGGTTTTCTGGCTGCAAATTCTTTTAACTTTTGTTTATCATGAAAGATTTTTATTTCGTTTTCATACCTGAAGCTTAATTTTGCTGGGTACAAAATTCTTGGTTGGCATCCATTGTCTTTCAGAGTTTGAAATATGTTGTTCCAGGATCTTCTTGCTTTCAGTGTCTGTGATGAAAAATCTGTTGTTAACCTTATTGGTTTACCCCTGAATGTAATCTGCCTCTTTTCTCTTGAAGCTTTTAATATTTTCTCTTTGTTCTGTATATTGGATATCTTCATAACAATATGTCTTGGCATTGGTCTACTCTGATTTTGTATGCTCTGTGTCCTGTATGCATCTACAATTTGTACATCCATTTCCTTTTTTATGTCTGGAAAGTTTTCTATAATTATTTCATTTAACAGGTTATCCATTTCCTTGGTTTGAACCTCTATGCCTTCCTCTATCCCGATGACTCTTAAGTTTGTTTTTTTTTATGTTATCTCATATCTCTTGGATGATTTTCTCGTGATTTTTTACCAGCCTTCCTGAGTTGGCTAGACTCTTTTCAAGATGATATATTTTGTCTTCATTATCTGACATTCTGACTTCTACTTGCTCCGCTCTGTTGGTGACACTCTCAATTGAGTTTTTAATTTGGGTTATAGTTTCCTTCATTTCTAAAATTATCGTTTGATTTTTTTTTATAAAAATATGGAACACTTCACAAATTTGCATGTCATCCTTGCGCAGGTGCCATGCTAATCTTCTCTGTATTGTTCCAATTTTAGTATATGTGCTGTCGAAGCGAGCACCTAACCCTATACTTAACTCTAAAACTCACCGTAAACCTAACCGTAAACCGAACCCTAACATTTACCTTAACCCTAATTCTAATCCTTATCCTAACACTTATTGTAACACTAACTCTAAATTTAACCCTCAACTTAACACTAACTGTAAAACTATCCCTAACCCTATCACTAACCATAACCCTAACCCTAACAATAACACTAATTCTAACCCTAACCCTAACAGTAACACTAACCCTAAACCTAAACCTAACACTAAACTTAGCCCTAACCCTAACCCTGTCACTAATCTTAACCCAAACCCTAACACTAATCTTTATACTAACATTAATCATAACACTCACCCTAACCCTAACCCTAAGCCTAAAAAAACTCTAAACCTATCCCTAATCCTGACAGTATAATAAACCCTAATGCTAACCCTAACACAAACACTAACACTAAAACTAACCCTAACCCTGGCCCTCATCCTAACTCTAACCATAACCCTAACACTCACCATAACCATCACCTAACACAAACACTAATTCTAAACCTAACATTAGCCCTAACCCTAAACTTAACCCTAAAATGAACCTTAAAAATAATCCTAACCCTAACCTAACCCTAAAACTAACCTTAAACCCAACCCTAAAACTAACCCTAACCCTAACACTAACCCTTATACAAACAATAACCCTAACTCTAACATGAATCCTAAATCTAACCCTAAACCTAACACTAACCCTAACACTGACCCTAATCCTAAACCTAAACCTAAAACTAACTCCAACTGTAACACTAACCCTAACCCTAAACTCAACCCTAACAATAAATCTAACCCCAATCCTAATCCTATCACTAATTCTAACCCTAAACATAACCCCAAACCTAACCCTAACCCTAACCCTAATCCTTAGCCTAACCGTATCCTTAATCCTAACCCTAACCCTAACCCTTACCATAACACTAAACCTAAACCTAACCCTAACCCTTAGCATAAGCATATTCTTAACCCTAACCCTAACCCTAACCCTCACCTTAACACTAACTCTAATACTAATCCAACGATAACCCTAACTCTAACCCTAACTCAAACCCTAATCCTAACCTCAACCTAGCAAAAACCATAACCCTAACCCTAACACTAACCCTATAACTAACAACCTAACCCATACCCTAATCCTAACTCTTAAAATAACCCTAACCCTAACCAGATCCCTAACCCTGACCCTCACACTAATTCTAAAACTAACCCTTAACCTAATCCTAACCAGTACCCTAACAATAAATTTAACCCTTACCTAATACTAACCCTAAACCTAACCCTAACACTATCACTAACCCTAACTGTAACCATAACCCTCAACCTAACACTAAACCTAACTTTAACACTAACCCAAAACCTAAACCTAACACTAGCACTAAAAACCTAACCCTAACACTAACACTAACCCTATGTCTAAACTTAACCTAACACTAACCCTAACCCTAAACCTAACCCTAACTCAAACCGTAATCTAACCATAACCCTAAACCTAACCTTAACACAAATCCTATCCCTAACCCTAACCCTAACAGATACCCTAACTTGAACCCTAATCCTAACCCAATCACTAACACTAACCCTAACCCTAAACCTTACCCTAACCATAAACCTAACCCTAACCCTAACCTAACACTAACTCTAACACTAACCATAATCCTAACTCTAATGCAAACCCTAACCCTATCCCTAACTTTAACCTAATCCTAACCCTAAGCCTAAACCTTACACTAATCCTTTCCCTAACCCTAACCCTAACACTAATTCTAACCATAAATCTAACCCTACCCTAACACTTACCTATCACTAACCCTAACCATAACACACTAACCCTAACCCTAACACTAACACTAACCATAACCCTAATACTAAACCTAACCCTAACCCTAATCCTAACGCTTAACTCTAACACAAATTCTAACCTTAAGCCTAAACCTAACAAAAATGCTTACCTCAACACTACCACAGCCCTAAAATAAACTTAATCATATATTTAACTCTAAATCTCACCCTAATCCTAACCCTAAACCTAAACTTTACATTTACTCTAACCCTATTTCTAATCCTACTCCTAACACTTACCATACACTAACTCTAACCCTACACTCACCTGAACACTAACCCTAACTCTAACCCTAACCCTAACACTAAAACTATCAATAACCCTATTGCTAACCCTAATCCTAACCCTAACAATAACACTAATCCTAACCCTAACCCTAACATTAACACTAACCCTAAACCTAAACCTAATCCTAAACCTAACCCTCATCCTATGTGTAACCCTAAACCTAACAACAACCATAATCCTAACACAAACTCTAACACTAAACCTAACACTAACACCTCCCAAAATGTAAACTTAACGCTAATCCTAACTGTAACCCTATCCCTAACCCTAACAATAACGCTAACCCTAACCCAAACCATGAGACTAACCCTAAACATATCTCTAACCCTAAAACTAACTATAAAAATAACTCTAACCCTAACCCTAACCCTCACCCTCGCCCTAAACCTAACTCTAAATCTAACACAAACCTTCACACTAACCCTAACCCTAACCCTAACCTTAACCTAATCTTAACCCTAACCCTAAAACTAACTTTTACCCTAACTATAACCTAACCCTAACACTAACTCTATCCCTAACCCTAACCCTTACCCTAAATCTAACCCCAAAACAAACCCTAACCCTAACACTAACACTAACCTAACCCTAACCCGAATCCTAACCATAACCGAAACTCTAACCCTATCAGAAACCCTAACACAAACCCTAATCCTAAATGTAGCCCTAATCGTAACACTAACTCAAACCCTAATATAACTAAACGTAACACTAAGTTTAACCCTAAACATAAAGTAAACACTAACCTTAACACTAATCTTAACCCTAATCCTAACCCTAACTCTAACACTGATCCTAACCTTAACCCTTACCAAAACCATAAACTTTACCCTAACACAAACACTTATCCTAACCTTAAAAAAACCTAACACAAACCTTAAAACTTAACCTAACCATAACCCTAACCCTAACACAAACACTAACCTTAACCCTAACCCTAACAATAACCCTACCTCTAACCCTAACCCTAACCCTAATCTTAACACTAACCCTAACATTTACCCCAATGCTAACCCTAACACTAACCCTAACTCTAACACTAATGCTAACCTGAACATTAAGCATAACCTTAACCTTAACATTAACCCTAAAACTAAATGTAACCAAATCCTTATCCCTAATAATAACCCTAAGCCTAACAATAACCAAACCCCTTAATGCAACCCTAACCCTAATACTAACCCTAACACTAAACCTAACCCTAACACTAACCCTAACCCTAACCCAAACTCGAACCCTAACCATAACAATAAATCTAACCCTAACCCTAACACTAACCTAATCCCTAACCCTAAATGTAACCCTAAGCCTAATCCTAACCGTAAGCCTAAAGCTAACCCTAACACTATCAGTAACACAAACCCTAACCCTTACCCTAAATCTAAAACTAGCCGTAACCCTAAACCTAACACTAACCCTAAACCTAACACTAAACCTATCACTAATCCTAACCATAGTCCTAAACCTAACATTAACCCTAACACTAAATATAACACAAAACCTAACACTAACCCTAACTCTAACCCAACAGTAACCCTAACACTAACCATAACCTTAATAAAAAACTCTAACCCAAACCATAACCTAAATGTAACCTAAGCCTAAGCCTAACTCTTACCTAACCCTAACACTAAACCTAAACATATCACTAACACTAACCCTAACCCTAACCCTAAACCTAAACCTAACCCTGAATGTAACACTAAACCTAACCCTAAATCTAAACTTAATCCTATTCATAACCCTAGCGCTAACCCTAAACCTAATCCTAACCCAACGCCAAAACCTAACCCTAAACCTATCCCAAAACCTAAACCTAACTCTATCGCTAACCTTTACACAAACCCTAAACCTAAGCGTAACCTTAAATCTAAACCTAATCCTGTACATAACCCTAACCCTAAACCTAAACCTAACCCTAACACAACCCCTTAACCTAACCCTAAACCTAACACAAATCCTAACCCTAAACCTAACACTAATCTTAACACTAACCCTAAACCTAAATCTTACTAACCCTAACTCTTAAACTAACCTTAAACTTAACCCTAACCTTTACCCTTACACTAACACTAACCCTAATTCTTAAACTAACCCTAACCTTAACACTAAGCTTTACCCTTACACTAAACCTAATGCTAAACTTAACCTTAACCATAACACTAACCCTAAAGCTAACTATATGCCTAGCCCTAACCCTAACCCTAACCCTAAACCTAACATCAACACCAACCCTAACCCTAATCTTAATCCTAACACTAACCTTGAAAATATCCCTAAACCTAACATTATCCCTAACTCTATCTCTAACACTAACACTTACCCTATCCCTAAATCTAACACTAACCCTAACACTAACCCTCACCCTAATCCTAAAATGAAATACAATTGTAACCCTAACACTAACACTAAACCTAATCCTAACCCTAACCCTAAAATGAACCAAAATTCAAACCCTAACACTAATGCTAACTCTAACCCTAACCCAAATTCTAATGCTAACCTGAACATTAACCCTAATGCAAAACCTAACACTAACACTTACCTTAAACCTAATCCTAATCCTAATCATAACCCCAATACTAACACTAACCCTAACCCTAACCCTAACACAGTAACCATAACCCGACCACTAACCCTAACCCTCACCATAATCCTAACCCTAACCCTAACAATAAACCTAACCCTCACATTAATCCTAACTGTAACCCTAACCCTAACATTAACCCTAACCCTAAGAGAACCCTAAAACTAACCCTAAACCTAAACTTAACTTAAATGCTAAACCTAACACTAACTTTAATCCTAAAATAAAACCTAATACTAAACCTAACTCTAACCCTATCCCTAATCCTAAAACTTACACTAACCCTAATGCTAACCAAACACTATCCCTAATCCTAACAATAAACCTAACACTAAACTAACCCTATCCATAACCCTAAACCAAACACTAACACGAACCCTTACCTTAACCCTAATCTAATCCTACACCTAACCCTAATGCTAACCCTAACACTAAACCTAAACCTAACCCTGAACCTGAAAATAAACCTAACCCTAACCCTAACACTAACCCTAACCCTAATACAACCCTAACCCTAACCCTAACCATAATTCTAAACCTAACCCTAAATCTAACCTAAACCTTAACCTAACCCAAACCTAACACTAACCCTAAACCAAACCTACATCTAACCCTAACAAAAACCCTTACACTAACCCTAACCCTAACCTAACCATAACCCTAAGTCTAACCCTAACCCTAACCCTAACCCTAACACTAAACCTAACCCTAAATCAAATTCTAAACGTAACCCAAACACTAACTCTAACCATTATGGTAACCCTAACTCTAAACCTAAAACTAACCATAGTCATAACCCTAACCCTAACAAAAACCTAAACCTAACACTAAACCTATTGCTAATCCTAAACCTAAACATAAACCTAACACAAACAAAAACCATAACCATAACACTAAACCTAAAACTAACCCTAACCCTAAGCCTAATGCTAAGCGTAACTCTAAACTAAAGCTAACTCTAATGCTAACCGTAACACTAAACCTATCTTTAACCCTAACCCTAAATATAACACAAGCCCTAACCCTAACCTTGATTTTAAACCTAACCATAACCCTAACACTAACCCTAACAGAAACCCTAACCCTAACTCTAACACTAACCCTAACCAACCCTAACCCTAACCCTAAAACTAACCCTAATACTAATTCTAAAGTAAACACTAACACTAACACTAACCCTAAACTTAACCCTAACACTAACACTAAACCTAACCCTAACCAAAACCCTAAATCTAACCCTAATCCTATCAGTAACCCTAACACTAATTTTAACCCTAACTTTAACTTAAATCCTAACCGTAACCCTAAAAAACCCTAACCCTAATTCTAACACTAAACCTATCACTAACCCTAACTCTAAATCCAACCCTAATTTTAAAGCTAACACAAATCTTAACCCTAACCCCAACACTAATTCTAACCCTAACTCGAACCCTAACCCTTAGGCTTACACTAAACATAACGATAAACCTAACACTAACACTAACCCTAAACCTAACTCTAACCCTAAACATAACAATAACCATAACTCTAACATTAACTCTAAACCTATAACTAATCCTAACACTATCCTTAAACCTAACCCTAACCCAAACCCAAACACTAACACCAACCCTAACCTAATGCTAACCCTAACCCTCTTACTAAACCTAACCCTAACATGAACCATAACCCTAACACTTACCCTAACCGTAGACATAACCCTAACCCTAATACTAACACTAACCCTAAATTTATCCCCAACCCTAACCCTAACACTAACCATAACCATAAACCTAATCCTAACACTACCCCTAACACTAACTCTAACATAAAATTTAACACTAACACTAACCCTAACTCAAAACCTAATCCTAACCGTACACTAGACCTAACCCTAATTCAAACCCTCACCTTAATGCTAACACTAACATTAACCCTAACCCGTACTCTAACACTAAACCTAACCCACACCATAACACTAACCCTAATCCTAACAATAACCATATCCATAACACTAATCCTAAATCTAACACTAACTCTAAAACTAACCCTAAATATATTTCTAAACCTAACACTCTACCTAAACCTAGCCCTAACCCTAACGCTAACACTAACCCTAACCTTAACCCTAATATTGATCCTAACTCTAACTCTAACCCTAACACTATGACGAATCTTAACCCTAACCCTAACACCAACACCAACCCTAAACCTAACATTAACCCTAACACTATCACTAACCCTCACTCTAATGCTAGTAGAAAACCTAACACTAACTCTAACCCTAACCGTAACACTAACCATAACACTAACCCTAACGCAAACCCTAACACAAACACTAATCCTAACATTAACTCTAATCCTAAAGGTAATCCTAAAACTAACACTAACCCTAAACCTAATCCTAATACAAACTTTAACCCAAACACTAACGCTAAACCTAACCCTAATCCTAACCACAACACTAACCCTAACACTAACCCTAAACCTAACCCTAATCCTAACTGTAACCCTAAACCTAAAAATAACCCTAACCCTAACACAAACCCTAACACTAATCCTAATCCTAACACTAACCTTAACACAAACCCTAACACTAACTCTAACCATAACCCTAAACCTAAACCTAACACTAAACCTAAACCTAATTTTAACCAAACCATAAATCTTACCCTAACTTGAACACTAACACTAACCCTAACCATAACACTATCCCTAACATTGAACCTAAACCTAACCATAACCCTAATCCTAACACTAAACCTAATCCTAACACTATCACTAAAACCAACCCAGGGGCTGGGGATGTGGCTCAAGCGGTAGTGCCTGGCATGCGTGCGGCCCAGGTTCGATCCTCAGCACCACATACAAAGATGTTGTGTCCGCCGATAACTAACAAATAAATATTAAAAAAAAATATTCTCTCTCTAAAAAAAAGAATTAAACAAACAAACAAAAAAAAACCAACCCTAAACATAACCATAATGCTAACCCTAAAAATAAATCTAAACTTAATCCTAAGGCTAACCCTAACACTAATCCTATCCCTAAACCTAACCCTACACAGAACACTAACCCTCACCCTAACACTAACCCTACACTAAACGTAAACCTATCCCTAACCGTAACACTATTGCTAACCCTAACCCTAACCCTAACCCTAACCCCAACATTAATCCCAAATTCAATCCTAACCCTAACACTAACCCTAAAATATACCGTAACCCTAACCCTAACACTAACAGTAATGCAACCATAACCCTAACCCGAACAATAACCCTAACTCTAACCCTAATGCAAACCTAATACTAACACTAACCCTAACCCTAATCCTACCTCTAAACCTAACCTAACACTTACTGTAACCTTAAACCTAAACATAAACCTAACACTAACCCTAACCCTAAACTTAACACTAACCCTAACCCTAACCATAACCGAAACCTAACACTAACCCTAACCCTAAACTTAACACTAACCCTAACCCTAACCGTAAACCTAAGGTTAACCCTAACCCTAACCCTAAACCTAACCCTAATACTAACCCTAACACTAAACCTAAACTGAACCCAACCCTAACTATAAACCTAAACCTAACCCAAACGATAACACCAACCCTAAGCATATCCTTAATCCTAACCTAACTCTAACCCTAATTCTAATGCTAATCCTAACTGTAATCCCAATCCTATCCTAACACTAAACCTAACACAAACCCTAAACATAACCATAACACTAAACCTAACACTTACCCTAACCCTAACCCTAACACTAACCATAAACTGAAGACAAACCCTAACCCAAATCATAATTCTAAATTTAAACTAAACATAACCGTTAAGTAACCCTAACACTAACCCTAACACTAACCCTAAACCTAACCATAACCCAACCCTAACACTAACCCTAACTCCATACCTAAGCTTATCACTGATCCTAAACTTAAATGTAACCCTAAACCTAACCCTAATTTTAAACCTAAACCTAACACTAACAGTAACCCTAACCGTAAACCTAACACTTACCCTAACCCTAACCTAACCCTAATTCTATCCATAAACTAACCCTAAACCTAAACTGAACCCTAACACAACCCTTAACCCTAATTCTAAACCTAACACTTACTTTAAAACTAACGCTAACCTTGACCCTAAACCTAACCCTTAAACTAACCCTAACACTTACCCTAAACCTAACCCTAAACCTTACCCTAACACTAACCCTAACCCTAAACCTAACTCTAAATCTAACCCTAACCCTACCACTAAATCTAACTCTTAAACTAACCCTAACACTTAACATAACCCAAATCCTAACAATTACCATAACACTAACCCTAAATGTAATCCTAACTCTAACATTTACCCGAAACCCTTTCCTGAACCTAACACTAACCCTAACCCTTACCATAACAATAACACTAAACCTAACCTTAAAACTAACTCTAACACTAACCCTAACCCTAAAACTAACACTAACCCTAACCCTAAGATGAACCAAAACCATAACCCAAACACTAACCCTAAATGTAACACTAACCCTAACCCTAACCCAATCAATAACTCCAATCCTAACACTAACACTAATCCGAACACTAAAACTAACCCTCATCCTAACCCTAACCCTAATGTAACCCTAACCATAACCATAACCCTAACACTAACACTAACCCTAAACCTAAACCTAATCCAAACCCTAATATTAACCCTAACCCTAACCCTAATCCTAACACTAACGCTAACCCTAAACCTGAACTAACTCTATCAATAACCATAACCCTAACCCTAAACCTAAAATTAACCCTAACTCTAACCCTAAACCTAACCCTAATCCCAAATACAACCCTAACCCTAACCCTAACCTTAATCCTTACCTAAGCCTAACATTAACCCTAAAGCTAACTATAACCCTTACCTTAACCCAAACCCCATCCTAATCCTAAATCTAATAGTAACTCTAACCATAACTTAAACCTAACATTATCCCTAACCTTAACCCTCACATGAACCCTAACCCTAATCCTAACCCTAACGTAACCCTAACCCTAACCCTATTTCTAACACTAAACATAACCTTAATATTAAACCTACCTGAACACTAACCCTAACCGTAACTTTAACACTAACCTAACACTAATCCTAACCCTAAACCTAACCCAAACCCTAACCCTTACAATAACCGTAACACTATCTGTAACCATAACCGTAACCCTAATGTTAAAACTCACCCTAACCCTAACAATAAAACTAAACCTAACCCTAACACTACACTTCTAGGCGAGGGTTAGGGTTAGGGCTACATTTAGGATTATGGTTATGCTCAGGGTAGGTTTAGGCCTTGAATTAGGGCTAGGTTTGGTGTTAGGTTTAAGCCCAGGGTTAAGACTATGTGTAATGTAAGATCTAGGGTTATGATTAGAGCTAGTTTTAGGGTTAGGGTTATGGCTATGTCTAGTGTTAGGTTTAAGTTTTGGATTAGCTTCAGGTTTAGAGCTAGGTTTAGTATGTTAGGGTCAGTGTTTAGGTTAGGGTTAGGTTTATGGTGAAAGCCAGAATTAGAACTATGGTTACGACTAGGGATAGGGTTAGTGTTTGCTTTTGGTTAAGGGTTTTGTTAGGGCTATGGCTCAGGTTTTTTTTTAGGTCTAAGTCTAGAATTATGGCTATATTTAGGATTAGGCTTAGGTCTAGGGCTTCTGCTAGGGTTATGTTTAAGTATAAATTTACTGGTAGGGCTAGTTTTAGGGTTTGGTTTGGGGTTAGGGTCAGGTTTAGACTGAGGGTTTGTGTTAGGGTAAGGATTTTAGTTAGGGTTAGAGCTAGAATGAGGGCTAGGGTTACGACTAGTAATAGGGTTAGGGTTTGGATTAGGCTATGGATTAGGATTAGGACTAAGGTTAGCATTATGGATAGGGTTAGGCTTAGGATAAGTGATAGAGTTAGAACTAGGTTGAGGGCTAGGTTTAGGGTTAGGATTAGGGCTAGGGCTAGGTTTAGGATTAAAGCTAGGTATAGGCCTAAGATGAGGACTAGTGTTTGTGTTAGGGTTAGGGCTATGATTAGGGCTGGGGCTAATGTCAGGTCTGGGTTCATGGTTATGGTTAGTTTTAGGGTTAGGTTATGGCTAGGTCTAGTGTAAGGGTTAGGTTTAGGATAAGGGTCAGGTTTAAAGCTAGGTGTATTATTAGGGTCAGGGTTCGAGTAGGGTTTGGTTTAGGTTAAAATTTAGGGTTAAGGCTTGAATTAGCATTAGGGATAGGGTTAGGGTTAGGGTAATTGATAGGGTTAGGTTCAGGGTTCATGTTAGGTTTAGAGTACTGAATAGGGTTAGTGTTAGCAATAGTGTTAGCATTAGGCCTAGGGTTAGCATGTGGGTTAGGCTTATCTTTAGGGTAATAGATAGGGTTAGAGGTAAGTTTAGGGCTAGGGTTAAGGTTAGAATTAGGACTAGGGTTAGGGTTAGGCCTAGGGTTTGTGTCAGGGTTAGGTTCGGGGTAAGTGTTAGCATTTGAGTTATGATTAGGACTAGCGTGGGTTTTAGGGTTAGAGTCAGGGCTAAAGTTAGGGTTAGGGTTAGGGTTATGTTTAGATTAAGGTTAGAGTTTGAGGTAGAATTAGGGTTAGGGCGAGGGTTAGGGTTAGGACTAGGCTTATGGTTATGGTTACAATAAGGGCTAGGTTTGTGTGAGGTTTATGGCTATCATTAGGGCTATGGGTAATGTAAGAGCTAGGGATATGGTTATGGCTAGTTTTAGGGTTAGAGTTGCCACAGTCTGACTGGGCAAACTAACTAGGGGTTGATGAACAACTTGTGAAGGTTGATACAGCAGGATCAGGAATCCGCTTTATTGTAGGACAGTAGAGGTATATATACACTTAACTGATTATACACAGCTTGTTTCAATTAACATCCACATACATCAATTGGTCATTAAGGAATCCTCATCATATGAATTACACACAGCTTAACTTAATTGACAAAATCTAGACACAGCAGACAGTCATTAAGGAATCTCTATCATCTTAATGGCTCTCTGGCATTACTTCTAAAACCACTCCTCTTGTCAAATTGCCAGGCGCCATCTTGACTAACCCTAAGACTAATCTTAAATCTAGCCCTAACCCTACCCCTAGCTCTAAAACAAAACCGAGTCACAGCCATAACCTTAACCCTTAACCTAAACCAAACCCTAACTGTACACCTAACCCTAATCTATCCCTAATTATAATCTAACTCTAACCCAAAAACTAACCATGACCCTGACTCTGACCCTAACACTTACCCTGGCTCTAAACATCATCATCACCATAAACCTAACCTTAACACTAGACCTAGACCTAAGTCTAACCCTACAACTGGCTGTAATCATCAACCTACTTGATACAGTAGCGGTAGCCTTAACCCTAGCCCTAACCTAACCCCAAACCTAGCCTTAATCTGAGTCCTAAACCTAGCTTTAACACTAACTTAAACATAACCCTAACCCAAACACTAGCCCTAATCCTATACATAACCCTAGCCCTAACCTTAGGGCTAACCCTATCCATTACCCTAACAATAACCCTAACCCTTAAGCTAACCCTAGGTCTAATCCTAACCCTATATATTACACACAAGCAAACCTAAACCCTAAATATAACCCTGTCATTACCCTAACCATAAATCTAACACTAATTTGAGCCCTGCACGTAAACACTAAATTAACCCAAACCCTAATCCTGATCCTGATTCCACCCTACATCTAAACTGGACCCTAATAAAAAACCTAACCATTACACTGGACCAAGTCATAAACCTAACACTAAATCTATCTCTAACTGTAACCCTAGTCCTGAAATTAGCCATAGCCCTAATACTATCCTTAACCTTAAAACAAATCCTAGTCCTCATCGTAGCCCTAAACATAACCTTAATCATAACCACACTAACCCTAACCCTAGTGGTAACCCTTGCCTTATCCTTAGCCCTAGCACTAATCCTAGATTGAAACCTAACTATAAGTCTAACCCTAACTCGATGCCTAAGCCTCATCCTAAAACTAGCCTTAACCCTAGCCCTAACATAACCCTAGCCATAATTTAGCTGTATCCTTAAACCTAACACTAACCCTAGCCCTAAGACTGATTCTAACTCTCACACTAGCCCTATCACTCATTCTAACTGTATCCTTTACCTTAACCCTAACCCTAGGACTAACCCTAGTGCTAACCCTTTCCCTATCCTTATCCTTAGCCCTAACCTTAGGCAAAACATAACTCTAAATCTAGCCCTAACCCGAAGCCTAAGCCTAACCTAACACTAGCCCAAACCATAACATTAATCCTAAAACAAGCCCAAATGATAGCCCTATCCCTAAAACAAACCAAGCCATAGCTCTAACCCTAACCATTAACCTAAACCAAAACCTAACCTTACACTTAGACCTTATACTAGCCCTAATTCGAGTTGGAAGCAGAAGCCTAAAACTAACCCTGAACCTGACACTGACCCTAACACTTCTGGCTCAAAACATCACCCTAACAGTAAACCTAACCCTACCACTAAACCTAGCACTAAAAATCTAAACTAGCCCTAATTGTAAACCTAGTACTTGCATTAGCTGTAACCCTAACCCTAGCCCTAACATAACCCACAACCTAGCCCTAATCCAAGCCCTAACCCTAGCTTTAAACCTAACATAACCCTAACACTAGCCCTAATTGTAACCATAACTCTAGCCTTAAACTTATCTCTAAATCTATCCATTAACATAACCATAACCCTAACCATAATGATAATCCTAGGAATAAACCTAACCCTAACCTGAATCCTAACCTTTCCTTTACCCTAAACCTAACCTGAATCCTGAACCTAACCCTATCATTACCCTAACACTAATTCTAAAACTAATTCAAGCCCAAACGTGAAACCTTAACCTATCCAAAACACTAACCCCGACCTTGACCCTAATAATACCCCTAGCTCTAAACTCGACCATGACCCAACACCTAACCCTTATCCTAGACATAGCCATAAACCTAACCCTAAAACTATCTTTAACCATAATTCTGGACATGAATTTTGCCCTAGCCCTAATCCTAGTCCTAAACCTAAAAACACACCTAGCCCTAAACCTAGCCTTAATCATAACCCTAACTCTAGCCCTACACCTAACCCTAAATCTAACCCTCACCCTACCTCTAAACCTACCTATAATATCATCCCTTACCCTAAATTTAAACCTAACCCTAACCCTAACCCTAGGCTTAAGCTAAACCCAAAACCTAGCCCTAATTTAGCTCTATCTCTAACCCTATCCTAACCCTAGCCCTAAGACTAACTCAAACTCTTGCCCTAGCCCTAGCCCTATCCCTAGTTCTATCCATATCCGCTACTGTAAACCTAACACTAGCCCTTACACTTGCCTTAAAGTTAGTCCCAGCCCTAACCCTAACTATAAATCTAAACTTAAACCTAAGCTTAAGCCTAACACTAACACTAGCCATAACCCTTATGATTATTGTAAAACTAGCCCTAACCCTAATCCTAGCAGTAAACCAAAACCAAGAAATAGCCCTAACCCTAAACCTTAACTTAAATCAAACACTAACACTTCACCTAGACCTAAACCTAGCCCTAATTTGAGTCCTAAGCCTCACCTTAAAAGTATTCCTGACCCTGACTCATATCCTAAAACTCGCCCTAGCTCTAAACACCGCCCTAAATTCAAACCAAACACTAACATTAACAATAGACCTAATTAGAGTCTTAATGCTAACCCTAAAACTAACTCTGACCCTGACTCCTATCCTAACAAGAACCATAGGTATACATATCACCCTAATATTAAACCTAACCCTAGCACTCAAACTACCCCTACCCCTAACCCTAAAACTAACCCTAATAGTAACCTAGTTCTTATTTTAGCTGTTACTGTAATACTATCCCTAAACCTAACACAAAAACTAGCCCTAAACCGAGCCCTAAACCTACTTTTAACTGTAATTCTAACCCTAAGCATAGCCCTAGTCGTAAATGTAAATCAATCCTTTACACTACGTGAAACCCTAAACCTAAGAGTAACCCTAGACCTATCCCTAGTCCTTAGACTGACACTCTAACCCTATTAATACTCCTAACCCTAGCCTTCATTTTAGCTCTAACACTATCCCAAATCCTAACCCTAACCCTGACCCTTATTCTGACCCTAACACTAAGCCTAGGTCTAACCCTAACCCCAACCCTAACCCCAAATTTATCATAATCTGATCCCTAGACCGAACTCTGAACCTAACTCTCAGCCTAGCCCTAGCCATAGCTCAGAACCTAACCTTTATGCTAAACATCACCTAAAACCTAATACTAGTTCTAACTCTCAACTTAACCCTAACACAAGACCTAATCCTAACCATAACCCTATCCCTAACCCTGACTCTAACTCTATCCATTACCCTAAACATAACCCTTACCATAATGCTAACCCTAGGCTTAATCCTAACCCTATTGCTTTCCCCAAACCTATAAATTATTCTAAACCTAATCCTATCATTATGCTAACCCTAAGCCTAATGATAATTCGAGCCCTAAACCTAACCTCAAACCTAAAGCAAACCCTAACACTGAGTGTGACCCTAATAATTCCCCTAGCTATAAACCTGACCTTTACACTAGACCTAGTCATAAACCTAACACTAAAACTATTCCTAACCTTAACCCTAGATGTGATATTAACCGTAGTCATAATCCTAGCCCTAACCCTAACCCTTACATTTATCCTAGCCCTAAACATAGCCTTAATTTTATCCCTAACCAAAACCCTAGGCCTGACCCTAACACTAATCCTAGCCTTAATCTTAGCCCTAATTTAGCCCTATCCCTAATCCTAACCCCAACCCTAGCCCAAAGACTAACTCTAACTCTCACCTTAACCGTAACTCTAGTTCTAACCCTATCCCTTACTAGACCCCATTCCTAGCCCTAACTCTTGGTCTAACCCTAGCTCTATTCATAGCCCTGGCCATAACCCTAGATCTAACCCTACCTCTAAATGTAACCCTAACCCTAAGCATAAGCCTAAACCTAACACTAGACCTAATGCTAATGCTAATACTAAAATTAGCCCTAACACTAGCCTTAGCCCTAAAACAAAACTGAGCCATAGCTGTAACCCTAACCCTTAACCTAAACCAAACCCTAACCCTACACCTAGCCCTAACCATATCCCTAATTTTAGTCCTAACCCTAACCCCAAAACTAACCCTGACCCTAACTCTTACCCTAACACTAACCCTGGCTCTGAACATCATCATCACCGTAAACCTCAATCTAACACTAGACCTAGCCCTAACCCTAATTCTACAAATAGAACTAATCAGAACCCTACTTCATACATTCATGGTAGCCTTAACCCTAGCCCTAACCTAACCTAAAACCTGGCTTAAACTGAGTCCTAAACCTAGCTTTAACCCTAAACTTAAACCTAACCCAAACCCCAAAATAACCTAATTCCATACACAACCCTATCCCTAACCTTAGGTCTAAACCTATCCATTACCCTAACCATAACCCTAACCCTTAAGCTAACCTTAGGCCTAACCCTAAACCTATCCATTAAACTAAACCAAACCTAAACCCTAAAACTAACTCTGTCATTACTCTAAACATAAACTCTAACTTAAACCAAACCCTAATCCTGACCCTGACTCTAAAAATAACCCTAGGTATAAACCTGAATCTTACTCTAAACCTAATCCTTACACTGGACCAAGCCATAAACCTAACACTAAATCTAGCCCTAATTATAACCCTAGACCGAACATTAGCCCTAGCCCTAATACTATCCCTATCCCTAACAGAAACCCTAAATCTCATCCAAGCCATAAACCTAGCCTTAATCAAAACACTAACACTAACTTAGCCCTAACCCTAATACTAACCATTGCCCCAGCCCTAAACCTAGCTAAAAGCACATCTCTTACCCTAAACGTAACCCTAACTCTAACCCTAACCCTTTTTGTCACAATTGCCCTATCCTTAGCCCTGGCTTTAACACTAGATTGAAATCTAACTTTAAAATCTAACCCAAACTCGATGTGTAAGCCTAAAACTAGCCCTAAACCTGATGCTAATTCTAAAACTAGCTCCAATCCTAGCCTTAACACTAACCCTAGCCATAATTTAGACTTAGCCCTAACCCTATCCCTAACTCTGGCCCTAAGAATAACTCTAACTCTCACACTGACCCTATCACTCATTCTAATCCTATCCCTTACCATAAAACTAACCCTTTCCCAAATCCTAGTCCTAACCCTTGTCGTATCCTTAGCCCTAGCAGTAACCTTAGAAAAATACTTAACTCTAAATTTAACCCTAAACTGAAGCCTGAGCCTAAATCTAAGACTAGCCCTAACCCTAACAAAATCCTAAAAAATTCACTAACCCTTACCCTAGCCCTAAAACCAAACTGAGTCAAAGCTCTAACCCTAGCCCTTAACCTAAACCAAGCCCTAACCCTACACCTAGCCCTAAACCCAGCACTAATTCGAGTTTTAAGCCAAACCCTAAAATTAACCCTGACCCTTACTCTGACCATAACTCTAACCTGAGGTCTAAACATCACCCTAACCCTAAACCTAAACCTAACAGTAAACCCAGCCCTAAAACACTAAAATTAGCAGTACTCATAACCTTAGTACTTACATTAGCCATAACCCTAACCCTAGCACTAACTTAACCCAAAACCTAGCACTATTCATAACCATAACCCTACACCTAAACTGATTTCTAACTCTATCCAGTACCATAACCCTAACCCTAACCCTAATACTAATTTGAGCCCTAACTTTAAACCTTAACCTACCACAAACCCTACCCCAGAACTTGACCCTAATAATACCCCTAGCTCTAAACCTGATGCTAACCCTAAACCTAACCCTTACACTAGACTTACCCATAATCCTAATACTAAACCTATCTTTAATTATAATTCTGGGCCTGAAATTATCCTGGCAGTAATCCTAGCCCTAACAACAACAACAACAACAACAACAACAACAACAACAACAACAAAAACTCTAGTCCTCCTTATAGCCCTAAACCGAGCCTTAATCATAACCCTAACCCTAACCACATCCCTAACCCTAATTATAACACTCATCCTACCTCTAAGCCTAGCTATAAAGCCATCCCATACTCCAAACTTTGCTCTAACTCTAAACCTAATCTCTAAACTATAATTATAACTCTTAAACCTAACCCTAACCCTAGGCTTAAACTAAACACTAAACCTAGCCCTAATCCTAGCCCTAATTTAGCACTATCTCTAATCCTAACCCTAAGACTAATAATTCTCTCCCTAGCCCTATGTCTAGTTCTAACCCTATCCCTTACCATAACCCTAAAACTAGTCATAACCTTTGCCCTATCCTTAGTTCTATCCCTAAACCTATTCCAAATTTAACCCTAAAACTAAGTCTAAGCCTAACACTAACACTAGCCCTAACCCTAACCCTATGACTAAAACAAAACTGAGCATAAGCCCTAACCCTAAACCTTAACTTAAGCCAAACCCTCACACTAAAACTAGACCTAACCCTAGCCCTAGTTTGAGTCCTAACCCTAACCTTAAAACCAGCCCTGAACCTGACTCATATCCTAACACTCACCCTAGCTCTATATATTGCCCTCCCCTTAAAATGAAACCTAACTGTAACCCTAGCCCTAATATGAGTTCTAACTCTATCTCTAAAACTAAGCCTGACCCCGATTCCTAGCCTAACACAAACCCTAGCTATAAATATCTCCCTAACCTTAAACCTAACCCTAACACTAAATCTAACCCATACCCTAATACTAAAACTAACCCTAGTGGTAACCCTAGTTCTTACAATAGCCATTGCCATAACCCTAGCCCTAAACCTAACACAAAACCTAGGCCTAATCCGAGTCCTAAACCTAGTTTTCAACCTAACTCTAACCATAACCATAGCCCTAAACCTAGTTCTAAACCAATCCCTTACCCTAAGCAAAACTGTAAACCTAAGGGTAACCCTAGACCTATCACTAATCCTTAGGCCAACCAAAAAACTAACCCTATTAATAGCCCTTACCCTTGCCCTCATTCTAGATCTAACCCTATGCAAAATCCTAACACTAACCCTGACCCTTTTACTGATCCTACCACTAATCCTAGGCCTAATCATAACCCTAACCCTAACCCCAAACCTACTGTAATCCTATCCCTAGACCTAAACTTGAACCTAACTCTCAGCCTAGCATTAACCATAGCTCAGAACATAACCCTTACACTAAACAAAACCTTAACCAAACCCTAGTTCTAACTCTCACCCTAACCCTAAATCAAGACCTAATCCTGACTATAACCATATCCCTAACCTTAAGTCTAACTGTATCATTACCCTAAACATAACCCTTACCCTAATGCTAACCCTAGGCCTAACCCTAAACATATCACTATCCCAAACTTATCAATTTCCCTAAACGTACCCTGAACCATATACCTAATCCAATGATTACCCTAACCTTAACCCTAATGCTAATTTGACCCCTAAACCTAAAATCAAACCAAAATCAAACCCTAACACTGACATTGACCCTAATAATTCCCCTAGCTCTAAACCTCACTCTTACCCTATACCTAACCCTTACACTAGACATAGCCATAAAACTAACCCTAAAACTA
The DNA here is from genome assembly GCF_021218885.2 of Marmota monax. Taxonomy (NCBI): domain Eukaryota; kingdom Metazoa; phylum Chordata; class Mammalia; order Rodentia; family Sciuridae; genus Marmota; species Marmota monax. The sequence continues at coordinate 144 of NW_026692303.1, read as the reverse complement.
TTCCTAAGCATAACCCTAGACCTGATATTAGCCCTAGCTATGATACCAGCCCTAAGCCTAACAAAACCCTAGCCTTTATTCTAGCCCTAAACATAGCCTTAATTATAACCCTAACTATAACCCTAGGCCTAACTTAGACCTAAT